>NC_143159.1:21063182-21216387 GCF_041381405.1 Jatropha curcas
AACTATCACACAATAAAACTAATAACAACTAGATAAGATGAAACCTATAAACAGATATATATACACTCTAGCAAGAGGTTGGTTGTTTACATCGCCTATAATATTTAATGCTATGCAAAAATTCATTCCGGTAATATACCCACCAACTTATGTTATTGCTCAAATCTTAATGTTCTTAATCTTATTAATAATGAGCTGATGGGGGACCATACTTGCTGAGCTTGGCTCTTTACCAAGGCTTGAAGTTCTAAATATTGCTAGAAAGAACCTGAAAGGAACTATTCCTCATTCCATTGTCAATCTCTCATCTCTTTAGGAAATCTCTCTTGCAACAAACGAATTGCAAGGGCACATTCCTGAAGAAATCTCTAAACTTGGCAAATTTATAAAATTTGTTGCTTCACAAAAATAATCCAATGGGCTATATTCCTTCTGGTTTTTTCAACTTTTTGAACCTCAAAGTATTTAGAGTGGATCATAACCAACTAAATAGCACTATCCCCTCCTACATAGGCCTTTCTTTTCCAAACTTGCGCTCTTTTCGTCTTCAAGGCAATAGGTTTACTGGACCTATCCCAATTTCATTGTCAAATGTGTCAATGCTTAGACTTATAGTTATTACATATAATGAATTTTTCTGGGTTATTTGTCATGTCTTCAATATCGAAGCCTATCATGTAATGAACTAAGTGATGACTTAAGCTTCATTAATTCTCTGACTAATTGCTCTAGCTTGATACTACTCAATTTAGCATCAAATTTTTTTAAGGCGGCCCTCCCCAACTCCATAGCCAATCTCTCCAAAGAAGTACCGCTTTATCCATATCAAATAATCAATTATAAAATATAATTCCTTTGGATGTTGAAAGCCTAATTGAACTAAGAGCTGCCAGTTTTGCATGTAATTATCTTTGTGGTCCTTCACTTATTGACTTTGGAAATTTCCAATGGTTGGAAGGTTTGGATTTAAGCAACAAGTTTACTGTTAATGTTTATCATTTGTATAGTTGTACTCTTAATATATTTGTTAGTATAGTTATTCTCCTTATCTCTATATTCAAAATACTCTTGTAACTTGTATAAAGGCAAAGCCTCAGTTATCAAAAATACACAGATTATAATTCATATCATTCAATTCTACCTAAAGTTTACATGGTATCAAATCCTCTCACCTAAATTTCTTCTAATGGCACTTATTCCTACTTAATTCTTCCCTCTCCATGCCAACCATGACTGCATCCCCTTCTTTCTCTATCAAACTCAATTCTAAAAATTATTTCTCATGGAAAACTCAATTCACTCTCATTCTAAATTGTCAGAATCTTCATGGCTATATAGACAACACTTCTCGTCCTCTTTCTAAAATCATTGCTTCCCCTACATATCTCAATATTCAGGTTCCTAATATTGATTATGAAGCATGGTTCAAAAAGGATTAAATGCTTCAATCTTGGGTTCTTTCTTCACTATCTAAAGAAGTCTTTCCCCTTATTATTCGGCTTGATTCTTCCTTTACTGTATGGACTGCCTTCGCAAATGGCTTTAGTTCTTCTCCCAAAATTGTCAACTGCAACTTCATATCGAGTTGCAAGAGTAAAAAAAAAACATGATCATTCTATATCTCAATACCTACAAAAAGTGAAATCTTTAGTAGATGAATTAAGTGTTGCTTGTCATCTTATCTCTACTGTCGAATCTAATAATGCTATTATTTATCGTAATATTGGCTGTGAATTTCATTCCATGATTACAACATTAAATCTGTGTCCCAAACTCGTTCATTCTATGAGCTTCATGGGCACTTGATGACACATGAACTGCTTCTTAAAAATTCTCATGAACCTACCGCATATCTGAGTATCAAGAATTTAGCACCTTTGTTGCCTAAACCATCCACGCCTTCATATCGTCCAAAGTCTCAAAATTTCAATTAGCCTCACATTAACAATTTCAATTATCGCGGTCGATCCAACCCTTATCAAATTTGTGGTTATAAAAATCACACGACATTGAATTGTCATCGCCGATGCAACTGTGAGCAAGGGAACAATTCCAATAATTTTCAGTGCCCCTGTGCTCAATTTTCTCATATTACGAAAAATGCCTCTATTGTTGCTACACTAATTACTTGATTTCTCAACATGGCTGCAAATTATCATATCACTCCTGATTCTCATGCCATGGCTACCATCAATAAATACACAGGTTCAAAACAACTATATGTTCGCAATATACAAGATTTGCACATTTCTCACTCAGGTAATGATGTACTTCCTAACTCTAATTGTTCTTTTTATTTGAATAAAATTTTATGTGACCCTGATATTACGAAAAATTTATTATTTGTTCAAAAATTTGTTACTGACAATTCTAATCAAATCATTTCGTTATAAAGAACCAAACAACCAAGAGAATGTTGTTGCAAGGATCAAGTGAGGATGGTGTCTACACCTTGCGACAAGCCTTGTCCAATAAGGCTTTCACAACTACCAACTCTCTTCTATTACTGAATGACATTAAAGTCTCAGACACCCTAATGTTCAAAAATTATCTTCATTGGTTAAAAATAAAGAAATTTCAGTTTCTACTTCTGTTTTGAGTCCATGCTCTAGCTGTCGATTAGGAAAAATGTCTCGTGTACCTTTAGCATCTAAAAAGCACACTAGTTCAAGTCCTTTTGAAATTATTTTTTCTGATATTCGGGGCCAACTCTTGTTCAATCTAGTTTAGGTCACAAGTATTTTGTAATTTTTATTGATGATTTTACAAGACTTACTTGGATTTATTTTCTTAAAAATAACAGTGATGTCTTTTCTTTTTTTTTTTTTTCTTTTTTTTTGTTATTTTAAAAACTTATTCAAAGACAATTTAATACAAAAATCAAAGCTTTTCCCTCTGATTGGGGTGGTGAATATCAAAATTAGATTCTTATTTTAAGCAAACTGGTATCATCGCATTGGTTGTCTTCACACCTACGAATAAAATGGCACAACAAAACTTAAAGTTCATCATTTGGTTGACACCACGCTTACTCTTCTCGCTCATGCACATTTACCATTGAAATATTGAAATTATGAACTTGTACAGAGTGCTATGCTAATTAATTTTTACCATCAAATGTCCTTCGTATCCATATCAAAAATTGTTTGACAAAACTCCAAATTATTTGGTTGTTCAACTTTTTCGATCTATGGTTTTTCCATTATTAAGACCGTATAATTCCCATAAATTTTTTTATCGCACTGTTTAGTATATATATATTTAGGTCAAAGTCCCATGCATGCTGCATATAGGTGTCTTGATTCAAAAGTGGTCGAATTTATCTAGCTAAGCATGTAAAATTTCATTCAAAAATTTTTCCTTATCCTTCTAATGCGGCGTCACCAATAGAATTGATGGTAGATCCTACATGGGTAAATTTCAATCGGACTTCCTATCCTCACAAGGAACTTGCATCAGGTTCAAGTAACATTCTAACTCCATCTTTTTCTTCTACTTTGTTATCTACTTCTTTCAATTCGAATATACATCTATCTCCTCAACCTTTAAACTCCATCTTCGACCCAATCTCATTCCTCTCCCCCTTTAAATTTTAAATATTTTTTTCTATCCCCATTACTCGAAAAGGATAAATGTTGTTGAACGTATACAAAGACAAAAAAGACTTAGGATATCTGATTCTAGTTCTACTCCGAAACTTGACAATTATCTTAATATTTTTTTTGAGTTTGATGATAATTTTGTAGGTAATAACTTTTCATTTCTAGATTAGTGGAATTATCACGCCAATATATCCTCAATCCTTGCATTAATAGCAAAATAAATTTTAGCAACATCAGTCTTGACTATCGCAGTTGACCAAACTTTTAGTGCGGGGGTAAATATACAAGATGAGACACGGTCCAAGATGGAACCTAAATTAATAGAAGCATAATCATGCTTGGATGGTTGGACCAAGGGCGAACTAAAGGCACTAGAGAATACCAAAGAAGAAAGTGAAGATTTATATGTTTTTCTAATGGATTCTCAATGGGAACATTTATTGGTGCCATCAATGACTAAATGAGGTAAAGAGATGAAATTTCTATAAGGTAAACTATATATGCTTTGATTCCTCTAGACCCCAACAGAATATATAAATAGCTTAATTTTTGAAAAAAATAAAGTACAAACCCTTTTTTCTCTAATGTTTTAAAATTAAATTTAAAAATCATTTCATAAATTTTTAAAATTTAAAATTTGAAAAAAAAAATATCCTCTAATTTTTAAAATTTGAAATTACGCGAACTTGCCAGAAAACTAGCTGGAAAAACTGTTCGGAACCATATGAATCGAAATCGTTAAGTACCAGAACTGTTAAAGAACTAAAACTGGAATCATAACCGGCCAATTTCAAAACTATTAGTTTTCGATCTGGTTTCAGTTTCAAATTCCACATTTCTGAAATCAGAATTGTCGTTTTTAGAACCGAACCCGTCAGTTCGGAACAGTGGCCTTAGCCGAACATATAGGTCAAGTTGTGCCTACTTTGTAGACTATAACATTGTCAAATCAAGTGGCTATAGTAAAAGTACCAAAGTCAATTTTACTTGATCAAAACAAATAATTAGCAGCTTTCACTATTATTTATTAGTTAATCTCATTGAATAAATTTATTTTCATAATAAATATTACTAATATTGAAAATAAATATTTTTCATGATAGATTTGCGGAAGCAATTTCCTTGAATGATAGGCTTTTTGAAAAGAGCAATTGCATATTCTGATGTTAAAGTAAGGCCTAATATACATTTTCACTATCAACTCTACAGATTGTTGCAATTTCACCATAAAACCACCTTTGTTCTACATGCACCCTAATTATGAACTTTGGTGATAGTTAAACCCTAAATAATAAATAGAGTTAATTTTCTCAGTTAAAATTATAAATGGTGGAACCCAAATAACCCCTTTGGTTAACTTAACTCAACACCTATTTACTGAGACGCACTATTTCAATAACCCCAAATCAATACCAACTATACTTGTATCTCTTTTATCTTTCTAACTCTTTATTGTTAAATCCTCTCTCTCTCATAGTCTAGATAGGATCGGTTCGGTTGGTATATGTTGAATTATAGTGGACCAATTGATGTAGGATGAGATGTTGGCCTTTTTGAATTTTTTGGAACAATGCAACTGCCTTTTGAATTTCATCATATAATATTATAACGTTTGCTTTTATAAATTGATGTGATTAGTATGTTTTTGGCCTTTGCTTGGTTAGGCTTCCTTAAGATATTCTTAATTAATTTAATATTTTTAAATAAAAATGAAAGAGAGTATGGAAATATAATCATGCTAAAATATATTCAGTTTATATGAAACTGTTGGATGGAATTTATCAAATGCTTGTCCTACCCATGATAACCAAACATTCTAGACCTACTAAAGCCTTACAACTGATTCATTTGCCTTTTTAACATGTGTAGACCTAACCCAAAATATGACACCTATAATATTTCTAAATCCAAAACATGACACCTATAATATTCTTAAACCAAAAATATGACACATGCATGTTGCTACTGCAATTTCCAAAAAGTGTCGTGTGTACATATCCATGAACTCAGTAAACATACCACAATCAGTTATTGGAGTAATATATATATCTGATGTATAAACAGAATCAAAAAAGCGTCTCCAGGTCCTCCACACGCTGGAGATTAAGCTGCATTTTGGCTTGAATTAGCAGGAGCTTGACTGAGTTGGCTTGTATTCAGTTCTATCTGGGATTGATATTCAGTTCTTCTCTTTTTTTCTTGGCTTGTATTTCTTTCTACCTGCATCAGCCGCAGGTCTTGTCCCATTGACATATTGCACATTTGAAGTTGCAGGCATCTATCACAAACGTGTAAAAAATTACGCTGCAGTTGTTGAATGCAAAAAGGTACTGATATGGTACATTTGAAAGAAAACAAATAACGATTAAACTCTAACCCTGGTATAAATTGTCCCACTCTCAGAAAAAATTCTTACACCATATCCTTCCATAAACTGCATCAGTAAATGTAGTTCTTCAAATTGATATTCAAAATTTATTAGCTCAATAAATTCAAAATGACTGCAATAAAATAGTAAAAAAGTGCATATACAACAACATCATGTGCGTCATCCTCGACAATTGAATCCTCATCACTACTTTCATACAAAATATGAAACATGTACACATCCCCATTAATAGGTACGTTAACTCCCCCTTCTGGAATTTCAAATTCACTGACGTTTGTGGTAGATTGTGGTACAATATCCTCCTGTTCGCTTGCAAAAATTGGTGTCATATTATCACCTTGTACAGTCCCATCTTGGTCCTTTAGAGAAAACCTGCAATACAACAGTTGTCAACTCCACAAACCATTCTATACATCAATACCATGCAATTTTATCTAGGGATGATGATATGAATAAAATATTCTTCCATTAATAATTATATTATATTAAAAACAATTAACTAATACATGAAAATTCTAGATTTTTTTTAAAACATACCAGTCTTGCTTCTTCTTAGTTATAGGCATTTTAAAGCTGCTTGATTTACTCTTAAACGCACATTATCTAGAATGGAGAGGTTAGGTTGAGAGAGACACTCATAATCGGGAGAGAGAAATGGAGGAGGCAATGAAGTTATGGGAATTAGGGTGTAATTAGGATACTGAAATGGTGAATCTCGATAAATATCGGATGTTGAGTTAAGTTAACCAAATGGGTTATTTGGGTCCCACCGTTTATAATTTTAACTGAGAAAATTAATTTTATTTATTATTTAGGGTGTAATTATCATCAACATTCATAATTAGGGTGCATTTAGAATAAAGGTGGTTTTATGGTGCAATTGCAACAATTTGTAAAATTGATGATGAAAGTGTAAAATTAGGCCGTTAACGTAAAATACTCTTCCGAAGATGTGTTTTTATTCCTTTTTTTTAAGATATAGATACTACTTGAGAAATGTAGAAGTTAATTTATACTTTTTTTTTCCTAATTACTAGAGTAGCATTTTTTTTATTACCACATATGTCTCGAGTTTAAAATAACTATATATATATATATATATTGAGTATTGGGGATGAATGATTTGAACATTAATCTATTGTTAGGTCTTATATGCACTTATAACCACGCTATGCATTAGTGTGCTCAAAATAACTATATTTTTGTAATCTTATACATCTATACTATATATAAATGTGAAGACAGAGAGAATAATGTGATTTTCGATGTATCTATACTATATATAAAATTTAAATATCTTAAGATAATCTTATTAATCACCAATTAGAAAATTATATTTTATTAGTTGATTGGATATAATAAAATTATTTTTTAAATTATATAATAACCTTAATAAAATTATTTTTTAAATTATATTTCATGAGTTTATTTCTCAATCATGGGCTTCTGATTTATCCATCCCTAAGTTACTGCAACAGGTGTCAGGTAAATTGCAGTAGTGGAACCACCAGATTTTTGGCAACATCTTTGCGAGGAAGAGAAGATTGATGAGTCGTGTGAGGGGTGTTCAAAGGGGCTTAGCCAGTAGCCTTTGTCCTCAGCTGCTGTGTCTCGAAAGGAAGTTGCAGAACCTTTTGGAAGACATTTTGAAACAAGAAGAAATTTATTAGTTCCAATGGTCCTGCTAAGATTGGATTGTCTCTGGGGAGCGTAAACTAGATTTTAGCACTTGGCCACTATTGTTTGGAAAAATCGTCAGTCTGTTCTGAAACTCCGAAATGAGAATGGGGATGGATCGTGGATTTCGTCCAGTTAAAGTCTATGGTTCGACAATTTTTCCAGGGTTGTACACGTTTGATTCTTCTTCAGACTGCTCCCTTCTTTCTAGAGGTTTGTGTACTCAACTCTCTTCTTCTCAATTGGCGATTTTGGATGCCCCTTTTACCAATGATGATGTGTTTCACGCCTTATCTTCTATGGCACCTTTCAAGGTCTCGGGGTTGGATGGCTACCCTACGGCATTCTATTAATGCTTATGGCCTGTTATTGGTCCTTCTATCTCTCGTTTTGTGATCTCAGTTCTTGAGGGAGTTTCTATCCCGAATACTCTCAATCAGACTTTATTAGTTTTGATTCCTAAGGTCTAGAACCTAGAGTATGCTCCTAGATGCGCTCGATCAGCTTGTGTAACTTCCTTTATAAGTTGATCACTAAGATGATGGTTCTTCGTCTCAAACATGTGTTGTCTTCTCTGATTGGTCTGGAGCAGTGTAGCTTTGTGCCGGGCGTCAAATTATGGATAATGTGGTGATCTTTCAAGAGACTATTCATTCTATGCGCTCGACTAAAGGTCAGAATGGTTACATGGCTATCAAAATCGACTTGCAAAGGCCTATGATAGACTTCACTGGGACTTCATCCTTTGGGTTCTTCAAGATACAGGTTTCTCGCGGCTTGGATTTCCAATATTATGAAATGCATTCGCTGATCTTCCATGACTGTTCTGTGGAATGGGTAGCACTTGGATCCTTTCTTTCCATCTCGTGGGGTGCGGCAAGAGGACTCTTTATCCTCGTACCTCTTTGTGTTGTGTGCGAAGGTCCTAGCTAATCTGATTCAAGGCTCCGTTCAGGATAAGAAGTGGAAGCTGATTCCTTTGTCTTATAGAGGCCCTTTTATTTCCCATTTAATGTTCGTTGATGACATGGTTTTATTCGCGAAGGCCTCAATTAAGCAGTTGTAGTGTATTTTGAGTATTCTGGATGTCTTCTCTAAGGCGTCGGGCCAAAAGATTAATTTTGACAAGTCTTGTCTTTATGTCTCTCCTAATGTTGATTCCTCTTTAGCTGAACGTCTTTCTGATATTTCTCATATTCCGCTGACTGACAATCTTGGGCAGTATTTGGGGGTTCCATTAGTGCATGATAAGCCTAATCCACAAATGTATAAATTTATTCTGGATCAGATGAGACGTAAGTTGGATGGTTGGAAGGCTAACTCACTATCCTTAGCAGGTCGAGCTACCTTAGTTCAGTCTGTGCTGGCTACCATTCCGATCTATCCCATGCAGTGTAACCTGCTCCCAGTTTCTTTGTGCAACGAAATGGAGAAGCTTTGCCGGGATTTCCTTTAGCATGTAAGCGGGAAGACAGTAAAGTTCATCTTATCAATTGGGGCGCTATTCAGACTTCAAGATCTCGGGGGGCTTAGGTTTCCAAAAAACGTCATTGATGAATCAGGCTTTAGTTGGTAAACTTGGTTAATGTGCTGCTATGAATCCAGATGATTTATGGGTGCAATGTCTTTCTAAGAAATATATGTCGGGTCGCTTTATCATGGAATGCAAAAATAAGCCTGGTTTGTCTCATATCTGGCGGGCCTTTAGGAAGGGTATGAAGGTGGTCAATGGTGGTGCTGTCAAGGATGTTCGAAATGGCATGAATACCAGCTTCTGGTATGACCAGTGGCTTCCGTGTGGGAATTTTCATCTGTATGTTATTTCTAGTCTTTCTCAGTCGGAGAGCGATAAACTTGTGTGTCAGTATTGGGTGTTGAATCAAGGATGGGACTGGCAGGCCCTTGGTCAGTTCCTCCCGCAGTCTATTCTGGACATGCTTAACTGTTTTTGGCTGTCGGAGAACCTGGATGCTTGGGATTCACTAGCTTGGAAGTGGAGTGCCTCTGGTCTTTACACAGTCACCTCAGCTTATGGTGTTTTGTCTAGTACTGGTTCTGCGACGAACATGGGTATTTGGAATCTAATTTGGAAGCTGCACATTCCTCAGAGAATGCGGATGTTCCTTTGGCTTGTGAGTCATAGGAAAATTATGGTTAATGTAGAACGGCAGAGGAGAACCTTTATAGGTCATGATGCATGTCCTATCTGTCGTACTCATGAGGAGAGCATCCTGCATGCTCTTCAGGATTGCCTTCATGCATGATCGATCTGTGAGAGCTTTGGTGCAGGGCTTGTGTGGTCTGAGTTTTTCACTTCATCCTTTACCGTTGGATAGTTGCAACGGAATCTTCAAGTTTCTATCAGTTTTGTGGATGGTCTTGTCTGGAATATTCTCTTTGTGATGGCGGTTTGGTGGATTTTGAAGCAAAGGAATGAGCTAGTATTTAATTCGGCTTAGCTCGTCATTTTATTTCTAAACCTTTTATTCTCCAAAAGGCTACTGAGTTAAGGCAGGCTTGGAACTCCTTGGGTTCGACCCCTGTGAGTAATGTGCGCTCTTCTTTTTCGCTAATTTCTTGGCAACCTCCGTCCATGCCGTGGATTACAGTTAACACCAATGGTTCCTCTCAAGGGAATCCTGGGCCTACGTCTTGTGCATGTGTTTTCCGCGATAAGGAGGATCAGTGACTTATGGGATTTTGGTCCAGCTTGGGCAGTGTAAGGCCCTTGAATCTGAGTGCTGGGCAGTTTTTCATGCACTGAGATTGCATGGGTTCGACGCTGGACTCATCTGATAATGCAAACTGATTCTCAAGGGGTGTTGGATGTTGTTCATGGTAATTTGCATAGTTCTTTTCGGTTACGTAATCTGGTTGGTGTCATTAGTGATTTTGTAACGCCCCATTTTTCCTGTGTTTCAATAGTAGTTTACCGGTTTGTGAATAGTACCACCGGTCCGGAAGTTGGTATTATTTTTGGTCCGAAAAATTACTATTTATGTTTTATATTTTATTTAACATTTTTGGAGCACGTATGCATGGTTTTTATGGGTAGAAAGTAAGTAAGGAATATTTTTGGAGAATTTAGATAATTAGTGAATAGTGAATTATGGTGTTATATTAAGTAAGGAAATTTGAGCAAATTATTTTTATGGAGGAAATTTGAGGAATTATTTTTATGGAATAAATTAGAGAGTTTTGTGCAGATAAATAATATTTTGAAGGAATTTAATTGGAGAATATTTGGAGAAAAGACCAAAATACCCTTAGTTGCTTTATTAAAGGCAACCATCAATTATTGACCACCAAATTTTGCCATCTTCTTCTACATCCACGTTTCCTCTTCCTCCTCCTCCTTCTTCTTCTTCTTCTTCTTCATTTTCTTCAATTCCTACTTAGTAAACACCCAACCAACTTGATTTAAGCCATAAATCTTAGAGAGTGAAGCTAGAGAAGTAATCTTTGGTGACTAATTTCAAGTCATTTGGTGATTTTCCTACTTGGGTCAAATAAGTGATTTTATGATAAGTGAATTATTTTTGGATTTAGAGTTGTCTTTTAGCATATACATGCTTAATCATGCTCCAATTACTTCTTTTATTTGTTTTCTTTGTTTGATTTTGAGTTTCTTACATGTAGAGGGTGGAGAGCCTTCTAACAACGATAAGGGCAAGACCAAAGCTTGAGAAGCTTTGATTAAAGCTTGTTAAAGCTTGTTTTGAAGGTTAGTGTTCATAAACACACTTACCTTACTCAAATTTTGATTTTGTGCCTTTATGCTATTATGTGTATATTTTGAGATTTTGTATGAAATGATTGGTTTGTTGAATTTTGGTTGCCATTACATGCTCTTGGATGATGTTTGATGAGTATTTATGTTGTGGTAGACATTTCTACCTTGTCTCTTTGTGGTTCATGTTCCTTTCATGGCTAAAGTAAACTGAATTTGGGAAAAACGTGATTTTGAGTGAGATTTAGGACCATTTTTCAATCCTTTCTAATTTCCATCTGTGTCTGAGTCCTTCATAAACTTTGTAGGTCTATCTCATAGCTTTCCAACCCATCCTCTTGTGTCCAATTTTGAGATATATAACTCAACTTATGGCTGAAACACTCAAACTGACTCTGTTTGTGTCGGGCCACATGCATCACTGAATTGAGTGCCCATTTTGACCACTATAATGACAAGATTAGGTTCTGAGTTCTTCATAAAATTTATTGCCCTGTGTCTTGAAAATTTTCTCGTTCTGGATTGGTTTAATTTGAGCGTGGGGTTTAGTAGGAATTCAAGAAACAATGGACTTGGTTCTGCTGAATCAGGTCTGGTCTGTCAGTCTATGTTCCTAGCTTTGTTTTGTTATCTTCCATATTGATCTGGGCTGTGATCCCTTCATAACATTTTTAGAACTTTGTCTTAGCTTTCTAATGACTCTAATTGTATTTAATTTGGAGACCCATAGCTCCAGTTATGTTTTAAAAACACAGCAAAGGTCCATGTTATTTTTATGCTGAAAATTTTCTATGTTAAGTCATTTTGTTTAAGTATGAGAATTTTTATGAATTACTTAAGTGTAAATTAAGTTTTTATTATGAGAAGACTAAAGAAAATGAATTTTATGAGAAATGTTTTTGGGCTCTAATATACTTGGTGTGGATTTGATGCATGATTTGATTTTATTATGTATGATGAGCATGCTCGGCATTTGATGCCATTATGATAAGAAGCTACGATCATATGCTAGGCACGTGGGTGTCTTATGTTAGGGCGGATGCGCTCTATATGTTATGAAAAGGTTGGCGACCTAAGGCCATTATGAATAAGCTATGAAAACTTATCTGCTTCTTTTTCTCCTAAGTGTATGTGAGCCCTTATACAATATTTTTAAGGAAGTGAAATAAATGAGATCACATTATGTTAATAACTCTTAATTTACCACAACGTATTTATGATATCAAATGAATTTCTAAAGCATGATATGTTGGTGTGCATATGTACTGCATGTTCAAATGTAATGATTTTATGTATATAAATGATTGTTTTTAAGTATGTTGTCATCACAACATTGGTTTGTTGTGTTTATGAGCACCACTGAGTTTTATACTCAGCGCGTTGATTTTATCACGCGCAGGTTGGAGATTGTGCTTGCTGCTTAAAGACCTGAAGAGTAGCATCAGAGCTGAAGAGATATTTTGGTAGTTACTTAGTATTTTTTGTAATTAAGAATTATGGCATGTATAAGTATTACATTTTTGGAGACTGTATTATTTCATTTATAACTTAAGCATGTTATTGTAAATTATTTTGGTGTATATATATTGGGAGATAAACTTGGACTTATTTAATGGTTAGAACATTAGAAGTTGATATGTTTAAATGAATGTATTGAATTGATGAATATTAAAATGTTATTGAGGATATGAAATGATAGAAGTGCTATTGTGTTGTTATTGGAGTTTGATGGGGTTTGGAGTTTGGAATTGGGAGTGCTTTGTATTCATATGTTTGGCAACTTCTATTTTTAGGGGAAACTCTTGCAGTTTTTCTGTGGGACTCTCCCAAATCATTTTCAAAACAAAATATTATTACTTGCTAAACTTATGAATGCTAAGTCACTTCTAATTCATAATATGATTGTATGATTTATATGTAGGTTAGGACGGTGCCTCCGGCACCGAATGTGGCATCCACCATCGGGTCTTTCGGGATCGGGCGGCGGGTGTTACATTTAGTGGTATCAGAGCATAGGTTTAGGCGGTTCTCGGACTATATGCATATATAAGAATTTATCTATTTTGAAGTGAGAGTATGAGTAATTTAAGTTAAATACATGCCATATTGATTTGGTTTGGAACTTCTCTCTGATGCGAACCTTTTGGTCTTTGTAGGAGTTGAGTGATGTCTCAACATCTGTCAGATGAGGAGGTGGATAGTTATGTCCCTCCTAGTGGTGGTATTCCTGTTGGAGATGCCGCTAGTGGTGCTGTGGGTTCTGATGCAGAGCACGCCTCGAGGGTGGGGCAAGCTGTTGCAGGTCCTGCTGGGCCTAACCAGGATACGTTTGTTCAGCAGTTAGTTGCTGCTTTGAGGCAGGCAGCGGGAGCTGTTCCCCAGGCTCCAGTTGCTCCAGCCCCTGTTCCAGTTCATCCCCCTATTAAGAAACTGAGGAAATATGGAGCTGTTGAGTTTATGGGTAGAAAGGATGATGTGGCTTCTACAGCAGAGTATTGGCTCCAGTCTGTGGAGAGGATATTGGAGCAGATGCAGTGCTCACCTGTAGACAGTTTGGTTTGTGCCACTTCCTTATTGAGAGAGGAAGCTTACCACTGGTGGGATACTGTATCACGGACAGTTAGTGCTGAGCAGAGGACTTGGGACTTCTTTCTTTCTGAGTTCAGACAGAAATATATTGGGGAGCTTTACATTGACCAACGTAAAGCCGAGTTTTTAGAGTTAAAACAGGGCAGAATGTCTGTGGCTGAATATGAGAGAAAGTTCATCCGGTTGAGCAGGTATGCTACTGAGATGATTCCTACTGAGTCTGATAGATGCAAGTGCTTCAGGAAAGGCTTGCATGATGAATATCGCATGCATCTAGTTGCTCATCCTCATACATCATTGTCTTCCCTAGTGAAGGCAGCATTAGAGCTTGAGGAAGTTAGGAATGAGCAGCAGGCTAGGAGGCAACGGAGTCAGCAGGGTCAACAAAAGAGGGTTCAGGGTATGGTATCTGGACAGACTTCTGGGGCTCAGTCTAGTAGTAAGAGGCACAGAGGTCCATCACAGACCTAGTCTAGACCTATTCAGAGACATGGACAGGGTACTCATGGCAGAGTAGCTCCACAGACCACATCTGTTGCTAGTGGTGGAGGTGCTACGTGGATTGATATTTCGCCATGTCCTCAGTGTGGAAAGAAGCATCCCGGGGTTTGTATGAGATTTTCTGGGGCATGCTTTCGATGTGGGTCTACAGAGCATTTGCTTCGAGACTACCCTGTGACTTTGGCTAGTTCAGCTCCTCAGGTAGGAAGGTCAGCTCCCTTTATTTCGAGAGGCAGAGGCAGAGGCCGTGGTGATACAGGAGGTATTGGGAGTCAGAGGCCAGTTTTAGAGACAGTGGAAAAACGTGAGTCCAGAGCACCTGCTAGAGCGTATGCTATCCAGACTAGGGAGGAGCAGGATGCCCCGGACGTTATCATTGGTACATTCTCTCTCTTTGATATTTCTGTATATGCTTTGATTGATCCTGACTCTACTCATTCATATTTAGGCATACATGTGGGTAAATTGGGTAATATGCATGCTGATATGTTAGAGCATAGTATTGAGGTTACTAATCCCTTAGGTCATAGTGTCGTAGTTAATCGGGTGTATAGAGATTGTCCATTGGTAATCTATGGCCATGTGTTTCTGGGAGATCTAATAGAGTTGCCTTTCCGGGAGTTTGATGTGATCTTGGGTAT
The DNA here is from genome assembly GCF_041381405.1 of Jatropha curcas. Lineage (NCBI taxonomy): Eukaryota > Viridiplantae > Streptophyta > Magnoliopsida > Malpighiales > Euphorbiaceae > Jatropha > Jatropha curcas. The sequence continues at coordinate 21,078,312 of NC_143159.1, forward strand.
GGATTGGTTATCTAGACATGGAGTTATGATTGATTGTAGACTTAAGAGGATTACACTCCAGACTTCATCTGGTGAGGAGATTGTAGTTGTGGGTGAGAGGTCGGATTACCTCTCTAATGTTATTTCTGCTTCTACTGCTAGAAGATTGATCCAGCATGGTTGTGAGGCCTACTTAGCCAGTGTACTTGCTCAAGAGTCAGAATCTCCTAGTGTCCATGATATACCCACAGTATGTGATTTTTCGGATGTGTTTCCAGAGGAGTTGCCTGGTTTACCTCCTAAGAGAGAGGTTGAGTTTGGTATTGAGGTTATGCCTGGTACTGCACCGATATCCATTGCTCCATATCGGATGGCGCCTGCTGAGTTGAAAGAGTTGAAGATACAGATTCAGGAATTGCTTGATAAGGGGTTTATTCGTCCTAGTGTATCTCCGTGGGGTGCTCCAGTATTGTTTGTAAAGAAGAAGGATGGATCACTTAGATTGTGTATTGATTACAGACAACTTAACAAAGTTACTGTGAAGAATCGGTATCCATTTCCTCGGATAGATGATTTGTTTGATCAGTTGAGAGGAGCTAGTGTATTCTCGAAGATAGATCTGAGATCAGGTTATCACCAGCTAAGGGTGAAGGCATCAGATGTACCTAAGACTGCTTTCAGGACACGCTACGGTCACTATGAGTTCTTGGTAATGCCATTTGGTTTGACTAATGCTCCTGCAGTGTTCATGGATTTGATGAACCGAATCTTTCATCCTTACTTAGATCAGTTTGTGGTTGTGTTCATTGATGACATCTTGGTATATTCTCGGACTAGAGAGGATCATGATCACCATTTGAGAATTGTACTTCAGATATTGAGAGAGAGACAGTTGTATGCTAAGTTGAGTAAGTGTGAATTCTGGTTGTCTGAGATTGCTTTCTTGGGTCATATTATTTCTGCTGAGGGTATTAGAGTTGATCCAAAGAAGATAGAGGCAGTGCTTGAATGGAAGCCACCGAAGAATGTTACAGAGATTCGGAGTTTCTTAGGATTGGCTGGTTATTATAGAAGATTTGTCAAGGGATTTTCTCTCATTGCGGCTCCTTTGACTAGACTTCTTCAAAAAGATGTCAGATTCGAGTGGAATGAGAAATGTCAGAATAGTTTTGAGAAGCTTAAGACGATGCTTACTAAAGCTCCAGTGTTGACACAGCCAGTTTCGGGTAAACCGTATGATGTGTATAGTGATGCTTCGCATAATGGATTGGGTTGTGTGCTTATGCAAGAGGGTAAGGTAGTTGCTTATACTTCTAGACAGCTTAAACCACACGAGAAGAACTACCCTACTCATGATTTGGAGTTAGCAGCTATAGTCTTCGCTTTGAAGATTTAGAGGCATTACTTGTATGTTGAGAAATGTCATCTGTATACGGATCATAAGAGTCTCAAGTATCTGCTTACTCAAAAAGAGCTTAATCTGAGACAGCGCAGATGGTTAGAGCTACTTAAGGACTATGACTTCACCATTGATTACCATCTGGGTAAAGCTAATGAGGTAGCAGATGCACTTAGTAGGAAGTCCTTGGTTGCTTTACGTGCTATGAATACTCGATTATCTGTAGCTAGTAATGGTGCACTCGTGGCAGAGCTTATGATTAGACCTAGTCTACTTCAGTAGATTCGAGATGCACAAAAGGATGATGAGACAATTGCCTTGTGGAAAGACCTAGTCAAAGATGGAAGGAAAAAGAGATTTATGATTAAAGATGACGACTGCTTATACTTTGGGGATCGGATTTGTGTTCCTAAAATTTCAGAATTGAGAAAGAGTATCTTAAAGGAAGCTCATAGTAGTCCCTATGCTATGCATCCTGGTAGTAATAAGATGTATCAAGATTTGAAATCACAGTATTGGTGGCCGGCGATGAAGAGGGATATCACAGATTATGTGTCGAGGTGTTTGACGTGCCAACAAGTGAAAGTAGAGCATTAGTTTCCTTCTAGTTTGTTACACCCTACTTCTATTCCAGAATGGAAATGGGATAAGGTTACTATGGATTTTGTGACTGGATTGCCTTTAACTCCTAAAAAGAAAGATGCTGTATGGGTAATAGTTGACAGATTAACTAAGTCAGCACACTTTCTTCCTGTTAGGACCGACTTCACCATGGAGCAATATGCAAAGCTGTATATAGATGAAATAGTGAGATTACATGGGGTTCCTTCTTCCATCATTTCAGATAGAGATCCGAGATTTACTTCTAGATTTTGGCAGAAGCTACATGAGGCCCTGGGTACTAAGCTGAATTTCAGCACAGCTTTTCATCCTCAAACAGATGGTCAGTCAGAGCGGGTTATTCAGATTTGGAGGATATATTAAGAGCTTGTGCTATTGAGTTTGAGGGCAGTTGGGAGAATTACATTCGACTTGTAGAATTTGCCTACAATAACAGTTATCAGTCGAGTATTCAGACGGCCCCTTTTGAAGCACTATATGGTAGGAGATGTAGGACTCCACTGTGTTGGTCAGAATTGAGTGAGGGCAAGATGGTAGGTCCGGATTTGATTCGGGATACAGAAGAAAAGGTCAGAATTATCAGAGATAGATTGAAAGCAGCTTTAGATCGTTAGAAATCTTATGCGGATTTGAAGAGGAAAGATATAGAGTATGCAGTGGGAGATAAGGTTTTCCTTAAGGTATCTCCGTGGAAAAAGATATTGCGATTTGGAAGAAAGGGGAAGCTTAGTCCTAGGTTCATTAGTCCATATGAGATCATTGAGCGTGTGGGTCCATTAGCCTATAAACTAGCTTTACCACTAGACCTGGATAGGATACATAATGTTTTCCACGTATCTATGTTGAGGAGGTATCGGTCCGACCCATCACATGTAATATCAATGGAATCTGTGACTATAAAGCCAGATTTAACTTATGAGGAAGAACCAGTGAGGATACTTGCTAGGGAAATTAAGGAACTAAGGAATAAGAGAATTCCGTTGGTAAAGGTTCTTTGGAGAAACCATAAGACCGAGGAAGCTACATGGGAAAGTGAAGATATTATGAGACAACAGCATCCTCAGTTGTTTAATTCAGGTGAATTTCGAGGACGAAATTCTTTAAGGGGGAGAACTGTAACGCCCCATTTTTCCTATGTTTCAATAGTAGTTTACCGGTCTGTGAATAGTACCACCGGTCCGGAAGTTGGTATTATTTTTGGTCCGGAAAATTACTATTTATGTTTTATATTTTATTTAACATTTTTGGAGCATGTATGCATGGTTTTGATGGGTAGAAAGTAAGTAAGGAATATTTTTGGAGAATTTAGATAATTAGTGAATAGTGAATTATGGTGTTATATTAAGTAAGGAAATTTGAGCAAATTATTTTTATGGAGGAAATTTGAGGAATTATTTTTATGGAATAAATTAGAGAGTTTTGTGCAGATAAATAATATTTTGAAGGAATTTAATTGGAGAATATTTGGAGAAAAGACCAAAATACCCTTAGTTGCTTTATTAAAGGCAACCATCAATTATTGACCACCAAATTTTGCCATCTTCTTCTACATCCACGTTTCCTCTTCCTCCTGCTCCTTCTTCTTCTTCTTCTTCATTTTCTTCAATTCCTACTTAGTAAACACCCAACCAACTTGATTTAAGCCATAAATCTTAGAGAGTGAAGCTAGAGAAGTAATCTTTGGTGACTAATTTCAAGGAATTTGGTGATTTTCCTACTTGGGTCAAATAAGTGATTTTATGATAAGTGAATTATTTTTGGATTTAGAGTTGTCTTTTAGCATATACATGCTTAATCATGCTCCAATTACTTCTTTTATTTGTTTTCTTTGTTTGATTTTGAGTTTCTTACATGTAGAGGGTGGAGAGCCTTCTAACAAAGATAAGGGCAAGACCAAAGCTTGAGAAGCTTTGATTAAAGCTTGTTAAAGCTTGTTTTGAAGGTTAGTGTTCATAAACACACTTACCTTACTCAAATTTTGATTTTGTGCCTTTATGCTATTATGTGTATATTTTGAGATTTTGTATGAAATGATTGGTTTGTTGAATTTTGGTTGCCATTACATGCTCTTGGATGATGTTTGATGAGTATTTATGTTGTGGTAGACATTTCTACCTTGTCTCTTTGTGGTTCATGTTCCTTTCATGGCTAAAGTAAACTGAATTTGGGAAAAACGTGATTTTGAGTGAGATTTAGGACCATTTTTCAATCCTTTCTAATTTCCATCTGTGTCTGAGTCCTTCATAAACTTTGTAGGTCTATCTCGTAGCTTTCCAACCCACCCTCTTGTGTCCAATTTTGAGATATATAACTCAACTTATGGCTGAAACACTCAAACTGACTCTGTTTGTGTCGGGCCACATGCATCACTGAATTGAGTGCCCATTTTGACCACTATAATGACAAGATTAGGTTCTGAGTTCTTCATAAAATTTATTGCCCTGTGTCTTGAAAATTTTCTCGTTCTGGATTGGTTTAATTTGAGCGTGGGGTTTAGTAGGAATTCAAGAAACAATGGACTTGGTTCTGCTGAATCAGGTCTGGTCTGTCAGTCTATGTTCCTAGCTTTGTTTTGTTATCTTCCATATTGATCTGGGCTGTGATCCCTTCATAACATTTTTATAACTTTGTCTTAGCTTTCTAATGACTCTAATTTCATTTAATTTGGAGACCCATAGCTCCAGTTATGTTTTAAAAACACAGCAAAGGTCCATGTTATTTTTATGCTGAAAATTTTCTATGTTAAGTCATTTTGTTTAAGTATGAGAATTTTTATGAATTACTTAAGTGTAAATTAAGTTTTTATTATGAGAAGACTAAAGAAAATGAATTTTATGAGAAATTTTTTTGGGCTCTAATATACTTGGTGTGGATTTGATGCATGATTTGATTTTATTATGTATGATGAGCATGCTAGGCATTTGATGCCATTATGATAAGAAGCTATGATCATATGCTAGGCACGTGGGTGTCTTATGTTAGGGCGGATGCACTCTATAGGTTATGAAAAGGTTGGCGACCTAAGGCCATTATGAATAAGCTATGAACACTTATCTGCTTCTTTTTCTCCTAAGTGTATGTGAGCCCTTATACAATATTTTTAAGGAAGTGAAATAAATGAGATCACATTATGTTAATAACTCTTAATTTACCACAACGTATTTATGATATCAAATGAATTTCTAAAGCATGATGTGTTGGTGTGCATATGTACTGCATGTTCAAATTTAATGATTTTATGTATATAAATGATTATTTTTAAGTATGTTGTCATCACAACATTGGTTTGTTGTGTTTATGAGCACCGCTGAGTTTTATACTCAACGCGTTGATTTTATCACGCGCAGGTTGGAGATTGTGCTTGCTGCTTAAAGACCTGAAGAGTAGCATCAGAGCTGAAGAGATATTTTGGTAGTTACTTAGTATTTTTTTGTAATTAAGAATTATGGCATGTATAAGTATTACATTTTTGGAGACTGTATTATTTCATTTATAACTTAAGCATGTTATTGTAAATTATTTTGGTGTATATATATTGGAAGATAAACTTGGACTTATTTAATGGTTAGAACATTAGAAGTTGATATGTTTAAATGAATGTATTGAATTGATGAATATTAAAATGTTATTGAGGATATGAAATGATAGAAGTGCTATTGTGTTGTTATTGGAGTTTGATGGGGTTTGGAGTTTTGAATTGGGAGTGCTTTGTATTCATATGTTTGGCAACTTCTATTTTTAGGGGAAACTCTTGCAGTTTTTCTGTAGGACTCTCCCAAATCATTTTCAAAACAAAATATTGTTACTTGCTAAACTTATGAATACTAAGTCACTTCTAATTCATAATATGATTGTATGATTTATATGTAGGTTAGGACGGTGCCTCCGGCATCGAATATGGCATCCACCGTCGGGTCTTTCGAGATCGGGCGGCGGGTGTTACAGATTTGTTGCAGAGATAATGGCAAGTTCAGTTGCTTAAGATTTATAGAGAGGCCAATGTTGTTGCAAACTTTCTTGCTGAGAGTGTTACTGCTGAGTCAGTGGGTGTGGACTGGTTAGACAATCCTCCTTCTGAGGTGAAGTTGCTTTTGGATGCTGATTGTGTTCGTGTGGGTTGGCCCCGCCTGGTCATTTAATGGGTTTACAACCCTCCTTTTAATTAAAAGAAATAAAATTATGTTTTAAATAAATAAATAATTAAGCATTCAAAATTTTAAGTTTTATCTTATTAAAATTTATTTTTTAATAAATCTATATAATATATAAAAGTAGAGTAGTTTGCCTTATATAGAAGTCATGTGTAAATAGCAAAATTTGCTACTTTATAGTATTTTGGATTATAAAATGACAAATATTAGAATTCTAAATTCAAAATTTTAAATTAAGTTGTTGGATTGATTTTTTAAAAAAAAATATATTTTTTTTTTTGCAATAAAAAAATTTTGGTTGATTAGGTTGGTATAAGAGATTATAAAATGACAAATGTTAGAATTTCAAAATAATTTATTGGAATGATTTTTTTAAAAAAAATATACATAAAAACACTTATTTTTTTCTTGGTAATAAAAAAAAATTTATTAGGGATTATAGAATGACAAATGCTAGAATTCTTAATCAAGTTACTGGACTGATTTTAAAAAAAAATACACAAAAAATTTTAAAAATTCATTTGTTCTTGGTAATAAAAAAAAAAACCTTAGTTGATTAGCTTGGTGTATGAGATTATAGAATGACAAATGTTAGAATTCTAAATTCAGTTCTTGGATTGATTGTTTTTTTATAAAAAAAAATACACAAAAATAATTTAAAAAAACAATTCATTTTTTCTTGGTAATAAAAAAAAATCTTAATTGATTAGCTTGGTATATGAGATTATAGAATGACAAAAGTTAGAATTCTATATTAAGTTATTGGATTGATTTTTTTTAAAAAAAAAAAAAACATTTCATTTTTTTCTTGGTAATAAAAAAAAAATCTTGGTTGATTAATTTGCTGTATTAGATAGAATGACAAATGCTAGAATTCTAAATTTAAGTTATTGGACTGATTTTTCAAAAAAAAAAAAAACACAAAAAATACTTCATTTTTTCTTGATAAAAAAAGAAAAACATTGGTTGATTAGTTTAGTGTATGAAATTATAGAATGACAAATGCTAAAATTCTAAATTAAGTTGTTGGATTGATTTAAAAAATATATATATACAAAAATAAATTAGAAAAACACTTCATTTTTTCTTGATAATAAAAAAACTTGATTGATTAGCTTGGTGTACGGAATTATAGAATGACAAATGTTAAAATTATAAATTAAATTGTTGGACTGATTTTTTAAAAAAATATATATAAAAACAAATTAAAAAAAACACTTCATTTTTTCTTGATAATTAAAAAAATTATTGATTAGCTTGATATATGGAGTAACATATAAAAGGAATAGGTTGTACAAATACGGGACACGAAATACAGGATATGATAATTTTTTTAAAAAAATAGGACATTTACACACTTAGGACACATTATACTAAATAAGTGTAATACATTAATATTTCGAATAAATAAACAATCAATTATAATAAATTATAAACATAAAATAAAACATTTAATTTATTATTTCAATATAATTAGTTAAATTCTCAACGGACCTGATCAATATGCAGCCTAGAGCTAACCTCCTCCCATTTTAATTTATTTATCATAGTTTTCATTAAAAAATCTCTTTTGATGGGAAATAATTCTAGAGTATGACAAATATGAATAACTTATCAAGATTACTGAAATATATTTTTAATTGTAACGAGAATATTTTTTATCATTCATTGATAAAAAAAAGACAAAAATAAATTAAAATAAAAACACTTCATTTTTCTTGGTAATAAAAAAAATCTTAATTAATTAGCTTGGGGTACGGAGTAGTCTCATATACTAGGAGCTAGGTTGCACAGACACGGGACACAACACAAGATACAAGAACGTACGGGATACAACAATTTTTACAAAAATAGGATATCCACGTGCTTAGTTCACACTGCAATAAATAAGTATAATACTGTAAACACCAAAATTTTATTAAGTTAATTTAATTAGCCAATTAAATTATTGGTTAGTTAAATTAAATAATTTATTTTAATAACCAATCAAAATATTTAAAATGGTTATTAATATTAAATTATTGGATAAATATTATTTATTGCATAACTAAATAATGTATTAAACCAATAAAAATTAGCTAAGTGGATCAATTAAAGTAAATCTTGGCAAATAAATCAAATGTCTACATATGCTAAGTGATGCAGCAGCAACCAATGAACGCTTGCCAAGTGGACCAATCAAATTACATACTTGGCAAGGAGACTCCCTCTAATCTCTATAAATAGGAGGCCTCTCTTTACATACGGGATACACACACATATAGGGTGAAAGACGGAAAAGAAGCTTCAAAGTTCTGTCAAACTCAAGACTACAAAAAGTCTCTCCCAGGTCCAAAGAATCAAAGTTCTTTCAACTTCAATTCAAGATCAAGTCTCTTCGACCCTTGAATCATCCAAAGTTTGTTCTACCTCAATTCAACGTCAAGTCCCTTGGACTGTTGAATCATATTCAAGATCAAGTCGTTTCGACCCTTGAATCGTGTCCGCGACAACAAAGAGAAGAATCGGAAGATAATCTTCTTTTGTAATAGGAGATTCCACACTAGAGATTGTATCCAATCATTATCATAAATTCAATTTGTATTTTTGTATTTTTATTTCTTAAATTTCAGGAACAAATTTTAGGTATACAGACTTCTGGCACGCCCAGTGGGACCATCTCTACCTCTCATCTCTACCTCTCATCTCTTCCTCTCATCTCTTCACTTTGCAAATCTCGAAATTTCGATAAATCGGCCAAAAGATTCAATGGCACTAACGAAGATAACTGTCACCTCAAAGGCTGCACGAATTGGCACTTCGAATTCTCTCAATGCCAGATTCAATGGCACCAAAGAAGCATGCTCGAGTCCTGATGCAAATATCAAGATAAAGTTCGTCGCTGAGATCTATGCAAAGGCGACTCCTTTGCCGCAACAAGCTGTTGTTGCTTCACCAATTCTGGTGGAGTCTATTGAGAAAAGTGCTTCCCAAAAGCAGTCAACTGCTTCAGAAATAAACTCTTCTAATGTCAGGTCTATTATGATGACTAGAACTACGTCAGTAGAAGAACTGGATGCTTTGAAGCTGCAACTGGAAGCTCTCAATCATGCTCTTCAAGAGAAAGATAACCAAATAGCCTACCTCATGAACAGGTTAGACAGCATGACTGGAAAAAGTCAGATGTCTGAAAAGGATAAATCTGCATCAAAAGGGTTTATGCCGCTGAAAGAGATGCCATCAAAGGAGACCCAAGAAAATGGTGTCAAACTTACTACCGATGGCTCTATCTCAACTATTCAACTGAAGGAATTGATTAAGCTCTGAAAGATCAGTTGGAAATTATGACGCAACCTTCCTACACTTATTCAAAGCCATACATTTTGAGGATCGACATAATGAGGATGCCATCAAATTACCAACCTCCCAAGTTTGATAGAAAGGGAAATCCAAGACAGCATGTAGCCCACTTTATGGAAACTCGCAACAATGCTGGCACGAACGACGATCTTCTCTCAAAAAATTCATTCAGTCCTTGAAAGGATAGGCCTTTGATTGGTATACGGATCTCAAGCCTAGTTCGATTGATAGTTGGGAACAACTTGAGCGAGAATTCCTCAATCGCTTCTACAACACCAAATGTGTAGTTAGTATGATTGAGCTCACTGCTACTTATCAGTGGAAGGAGGAACCTATCATTGACTATATTGAAATATGGGGAAGTCTCAGTTTGAATTGCAAAGATCGGTTGTCAGAATCCTCAACAATTGATATGTGCATCAAGGGCATGCATTGGGGCCTGTGCTACATCTTGCAAGGGATCAAGCCTCATACTTTTAATGAATTTGGCTACTTGGGCTCATGACATGGAGCTCAATATTTCTAATCATGGGAATCAAAATATCCCAGTTCAGGAACCCAAAAAGGGGAAAGATAAGCCGGAAGTGCAGAAACTCACTAAAACACTTGTCAAGTCAGAAAGTAACCAGTCTACAGCTGTAACAACAGTGCCAATCAAGTTACAACCTAGGACTGAGAAGAAGCAGCATGTGAAGGCCACTGCTTTTCAGCCAATAGAAAGAAAAAAGGCTACTTTAAAGGAGAGGTAGGAAAAGAGCTATCCTTTTTCTGCTTCTGACATTTCAAGTATGTTGGATGAACTGCTTAAAGCTAAACTCATCCAATTGTCAGAGATGAAGTGCCCAAAGGAAGCAAATCAAGTGGATGATCCAAATTACTGCAAGTATCATAGGCTAATTAGCCATCCAGTTGGGAAGTGCTTCGTCTTGAAAGACAAAATCATGGAGTTATAGAAGAATGGTGTCATCACTTTCGATGAGGAGGAAGTGACTACCAATTTGATAACAATAGTGGTTGATAAATCGCCGATCTCCACAAGAAAAGAAACAATAAGGTTTGGCTCTTTGGGCCTAGTTTAAGTTGAGGTATCTGTTCCAAATCAAACTTCTTTGCCAAATAAATTCAACTTGCTATAAGGAGATAAGAGCATCGCTGGGGGCAATGAACCTACTGAGAATTAGTTCGAAGATGAAGGATGGACTTTGGTTACTTACAAAAGAAGTAAAAAGAGGAAGCCACTTCCATCCAAGGCAATTCCGAAGAGGAGTAAGGTGTTGAAGAAGTTTGTCAAGTTAACAAAACTGACTTCCTTAAAGATTCAACCAAAGTCTTAAAATTTGAGAAAGATTTTCGAGCCATAGGTAGACGATTATATAAAATAAAAGCCTAGGCAATCAATTACTTTGGCGGAATACATGCCAAATGAGCTAATGGGTGCTAAGTTGTCTTTTTCATGCTGTCATGTTAAAGGAGAGCTAAAATAAGATAATGATGAGGAGACTCAAGAAGCAGAGGCCTACTATACAGTTATGGAAAAGATCACCTTTACTGATGAAGATGGAGTGCTTTGTGATAAGCCTCATAATTGTCCTTTGTTTGTTGCAGGTTATATCTGTGAAAGAAAGGTAAATCGAATCTTGCTTGATCCAGGTTTAGCTGTCAACATTATGCCTCTCAAGACCTTCAAGGAACTTGGCATACCTATGGATGAACTGAAGCAAAGTCGATTGATGATACATGGCTTCAACCAGAATGGGCAAAGGGCTGTTGGTAGAATTCAGCTTCAGTTGCGTATTGATGAGATGGAGTCAAGTATTCTACTTCATGTGATTGATGCAAGAACAACTTACAACATACTGTTGGGGCATCCTTGGATTCATGCAAATAAGATGTTCCCTTCGACTGACCATCAATGTTTCAAATACTCAAAAAGATGGAAAAGTAAGAACAGTCGAAGCTAACTCGAAGCAATTCACTGAAGCTGAGTTATATTTTGCTGATGCAAAGTTCTACTTTGAAGAATTTTCAATTGAGGAAATTCAATCAGCTCTTGAGGATGTTGAAGTAAAGGCTCCTGCAAAGAAGATTGAAGAAGGGGAATCTTCCTCAACAAAAGAAAGCGAGCATGATGCCTTTGCAAAGACAAGTCAAACAATTGCTAAAAAATAAAGCTTCATTTCGTACATGTTCCAAAGGCAAAGATGATCAATCCTCTTCCTCAAATCAAGAAGATATCATACAAGGCTTGAAAGATTTGACTCTACTAGTCACTAGTCTTATTTCCCCTAAGGTCTTCAACCGTTGAAAGGTTTTACAAGGCCTTCCAAGAGCCCGATAGTTGAGCTTAGAGCATTGCTAACCAAAAGAACAAGTGGTTTTGACCCCAATTCTTACAAACTATTGGCCAAAGCTAGGTATGGTTCTACTGATGTGGCCAAATTGATGAAGGATTTCAAGAATGGTGATAGTGAGAAATCATCAACTAGGATTCGAAAAGTATGGAAGGAGAAGAATACTGCTAATCAAAGGTCTAAAGTTGGCCTGGGGTATTAAGCTCCTACTTTTTTATGCTTGAAAATCAAAAGAGAAACCTCTAATCATATTTCTGTTGAAGAAATAGAAGAAACAAAAAGCAAGGTTTCAAGACCTTTTGTTTTAAATCGACTAGGAGTTTCTTCAAATAGTATTTTCAGTCTTCGATCGAATTGGAACTCCAGAAGGTATGAACACCAAGAAAAGTAGAACCTCCATCCATCAAAAACTTGGAATTTCAAAACCAGGTAAAGGAAAGAAGAACAAAAGGAAGCAGTCTACTATTACTATAGATTGCAATGACTTATGGAGCAAAATCCCCTCTTGAATGGAAAGGAAAACTGAGTGGGTTTTGACCTCAGGATTTGCATTGAAGGCAAAACCACATACCGTGGTTATAACTGGCCATGTCTCTAATCAACCTGAGGAAGAAGAACACGATGTAGTAATGGTTGGCCATGTTACTTTTGAAGACATGGATCAAGACCAAACTCCTAGTGAGGAAAATGCTGAGGATGCTTCTTTTGCTTTGGAAGAGGGAAATAAAGCTACAGTTGATGAGTTGAAAGAAGTCAATCTCAGAACAATGGACGAGCCTCCCCCAATTTTTTCTTAGTGCAAATTTATCTTCTGAGGAGGAAATGGAGTATGTTGAATTGCTTTGGGGGTATCTAAATGTCTTTGCATGGTCCTATGAAGATATGCCGAGATTGGATCCTAAGGTAGCAGTCCATAACTTGGCAATCAAACTTGGGGTGAATCCAGTAAAACAAGCTCAAAGGCGATTCCATCCAGAATTGATTCCAAAGAAAGAAGCTGAAGTCAATAAGCTCATTGATGCCAGTTTCATGAGGGAAGTCAAGTATCCTACTTGGATCTTAAACATTGTTCCTATCAAAAAGAAAAATGGACAGTTAAGAATTTGTGTAGATTTTCGAGACCTAAACAATGCATGTCCAAAGGATGACTTTCTCTTCCCATCATTGAAATTATGGTGGACGCCACAACTGGTTATGAACGACTTTCCTTCATTGATGGTTCGTTTGGCTACAATCAAATCTCAATGGCTGCTAAGGATGCAGAAGCGAAAGCATTTCAAACACCAAAATGTATATATTGCTACATAGTTATGCTTTTTGGATTGAAGAATGCTGGTGCTACTTATCAGCAAGTAATGCAAAAGATATTTGATGGTATGCTCCACAAAAATATTGAATACTATGTTGACGATCTAGTTGTAAAGTCAAAGAAATCAACTGACCACATCCATGATCTTCGACAAGTATTTCAGTGTTTACGTAAATTCCAACTGAAGATGAATCCTTTAAAATGTGCATTTGAAGTCTTTTTAAGATTCATTATGAGACACCGAGGTATAGAGATTGATCAAACAAAAATTGATGCAATCCTCAAAATATCGAAACCTCGCGACATTCATGAACTCAAAAGCCTGCAAGGAAAATTGGCATAGATTTGAAGGTTCATTTCAAATCCAGTGGGTCGATGTCAGCCCTTCAATCGACTCATGAAAAAGGGTATCTCTTTTGAATGGGTTAAAGCATGTAGCAATGCTTTTAAAAGCATTAAGTTATACTCGATGAATCCACCTGTTCTTAAATCACCGATATAAGGCGTCCCCTCATCTTGTATATTTTGCTCAAGAATACTCTTTAGGAGTATTATTAGCACAAGAAAATGATGAAGGAAAGGAGAATGCATTGTATTATCTCAGTAGAACACTGATTGGTGCTGAGTTGAACCATTCGCCAATTGAGAAGATGTGTTTAGCACTAATGTTTGCTATAGATAAACTGAGGCATTACTTATAGGCCCATTCAATTCGGTTGATTTCACATGCTGATCCCATCAAATATTTGATGGCCAAACCAGTCTTGTCTGGAAGACTAGCTAAGTGGGCTCTATTACTCCAAGACTTTGAGATCACATACATCCCACAAAGAGTAACAAAAGGGCAAGCCCTTGCTAATTTTCTTTCCAACCATCTTATTCCTAATGAGTGGAAGTTCTCTAAAGATTTACTTGACGAAGAAGTTTTCATTGTTGATGTTCCACATCATTAGAGCATGTTATTTGATGGTGCATCAAGTTAAATGGGTTTAGGAGCTAGGGTTGTTTTCATCACTCCAGAAGGAGAAATCTTACCTTTCACATTCAACTTAGTCAAGAGGTGCTCAAATAATGTTGTAGAATATCAAGCTTTGATACTTGGCTTAGAAATGGCGATTGACATGGAGATATCTAACTTGAAGATATTTGGAGATTCGAAGTTGGTTAAAAATCAATTACTCTCCTTGTATGAAGTAAGAAAGCCTGAGTTATTACCTTACCTCAACTATGCTGCTAAGCTTCTCTCTCAGTTTGATAGTACTTCCATCGAGCACGTACTACGAAAGGAAAATTGCCAAGCTGATGCTTTAGCAAATTTGGCATCAACTCTAGCATTACTAGATGTAGAAGAAAAAGGGACAATATGTAAGAGATGGGTAGTGCCAACAATGTTGGATGTCTAACTCGAAGAGATGGATGTCGTCTCCATTTATGAAGTTGATAAAGAAGACTGGCAAAAACTGCTTGTAAATTATCTAGAGCATGGTAAATTGCCAAATGATCCAAAGAAGAAAGCTAAAATAAGACAATGAGCTTCAAGCTTCATAAATTTTAAAGGTATGCTTTAGCGCTGCTCTTTTGATGGAGTCTTCCTACGCTGCCTTGGAGAGGAAGAAGCTAGTAAAGCTTTAGAAGAAGCGCATTTAGGAGTTTATGGGGCACATCAATCTGGGCCAAAGTTGCACTTTCAAATTAAAAGGATGGGGTACTATTGGCCTACAGTGGTGACGGATTGCATGAATTATGCTAAAAGATATCAAGAGTGTCAATTACATGCAAACTTAATTCATCAACTGCCTAAACCACTACACCCAACAGTAGCATCATAGCCTTTTGAAGTTCGGGGATTGGATGTTGTAGGACCATTTCCAAAAAGTTCAAGTGGCCACCTATACATTCTCGCTGCTATTGAGTATTTCTCGAAATGGGCTGAAGCTGCTCCATACAAAGAAATCAAGAAGGAGACTGTAGTGAGCTTTATTAGAACGAACATCATTTATCATTTTGGTGTGCCTCGATACATCATAACTGATAATGGGAGGGAGTTCTACAATAAAGCCATGGACAAATTATGTGAGCAATTCAAATTTAAGCAATATAATTTGTTAATGTACTACACACTAGCAAACGAGCTTACAGAGGTGTTCAACAAAACTTTGGGCAAACTTCTCAAGAAGATAGTCAATCAGTCAAAAAAGGATTAGCATAAAAGACTAGGGGAAGCATTATGGGCTTATGAAACTACATACAGAACATCAACTCAAGCAACTCCATATTCACTTGTTTATGGTGTAGAAGCTGTTCTTCCTCTTGAACAACAAATTCCATCCTTGAGAATTGCCATTCAAGAAGGTCTCTCTAATGAAGACAATGCTCGGCTTTGCCTGTAAGAGTTAGAAGCACTGGATGAAAAATGACTCGAAGCGCAACAATGTTTGGAGTATTATCAAGCTCAAATGTGCAAAGTTTTTAACAAGAAGGTGCGAATCTGCTCTTTTCAAGTTGGCGATTTGGTTTTAGCAGTAAAAAGACCAATAATCATGTCGCGGTGTACAAGCAATAAGTTCCTCTCAAATTGGAACGGACCATATGTAGTTCAAGAAGTTTACTTGAATGTTGCATACAGGATAATTGTCAAGATGGAGTGCAAATTGGGCCAATCAACGACAAGTTTTTGAAGAGATACTACCCCTAGAAGCTCGATAGCGCTCCTGGCCCGCACGAGTTGAAACTGTAAACGGGTGATAAAAGAAAAAAAATCTTGTAGTTGAACTATGTTATGACTTTATCGTTCCAAAAGAAGATACGTAGGCAGCTTAGTATTACACTAAGTTCAATCACATAAAAAAATCTCAAAAAAAAAAATAAAAAGATATATTTGAACTATGATATGACGTGATCCTTCTAAAAGAAGGTACGTAGGCAGCTTTGTATTTTTCTAAGTACAGTTGCAAAAAAAAAAAAAAAAAAAAAAAAAAAAAAAAAGAAGAGAGAGAGAGAGAAGAAATTCAAGATTGAGAAAAAGGGATGAGTGTGATAAGTAATTAATGAAATCAAATTTTATTAATAACCGAAGAATTTGATTACATTAAGGAAAAGAAAACTAAGCAAAGTCTTAAAAAAAGAGGAAAAAAAAAGCCTCTATGGCTTCTGGCTTCCATTTGAGCTTCTCCAACTCATTACTCTTATCAGAAAGCAACTTTCGCAGCATAGAAAGAGGATGTTCATCTTCTGCACTATGAGTTGACATAACTTCAACTTTGGATATTTCTTCATGGGTTTCTGAAATCATGCTTTGTTTCTCCAAGACATCACTTTTCATCCCTTCTAAGGAGGATTCAAGTAATTTCTTTCTTGAAGTCAGCCTTGCTAGTTCTTCCTCAATTTTGGTAAGTTCATCTTACACGAATGAAGAATTGGTAATAGCTTCTTTCTCATGACTCAAAGAATCGTCCAACTGTCCTCTTAACTTTTATAATTTTTTAAGCTGAAACTCTAATGAAAGACTTGAAGAAAAAGACAATTCTAGTTGCAAGAAATCATTTACAAGTTGAAGGTAGCTTGCAAATTGCTCTCTTAAGATGGTGGTATCAAATCCTTCTGCTTTTTCTATACCATCGAAAATTATATGAGCTTACTCAGCAAGAGAAGGAACTTGTGATGTGGAAGTTTGACCTATTTTAGCTCGTAGCCCCTTCCATGCCATTATTGAAACTTTATGGCGACAATCGGTCATAAAATCATTACCGCAAAATGTAGACATTTCAGAAGTAGCATGGCAACTTGCTTTCTTTATTTGATTAGTATCTTGTTGTTTTCCCTCATAATGATCAATGCTAGACTCTTTCAGTGGAGGATTCCTATCAAGATCCTTTAAAGTAATTAAAGGGAGGTCATAAGAAGTTGGCCCAAGTATAAAACTCATGCTATCTAAAGGCAATGCATAAGGTCCATCATCACAAATCACATCATTGAAGCCCAATTGCAATAAGAAATTTACAAAGTAAAGTGCAAAAGCATGAAGTTAAAAAAAAAAGGAAAAGAAAAAAAAGTTAAAAAAAAAAAAGAAAGCAAAAGCTTATCAGGTCATCAGGATCATAAAATTGTTGTGCTGATGAAACCTGATTATTTCACTTTACTTTCTTCCAACAACAATCAGAATCATTCTTCTCTTCATTTGAAGGAGATAAATTAAGCATATCTCTTCTAGAACACTTTTGACTAGAGTGAGAATTCAGTGCACCTTCAACTACCTCTAATTGATTAGGAGTTGTTGCAACTTGAATTGGGATGCCATTATTTGAAGGATTTGAATCATCACTAGCTTCTGTAAAGGATTCTTTCTTTATGGAAGTGTTAGTTACCTTTTCTTTAGAAGGATTAGCAACTACTTGTGATTTTATCTTCAACATAATTGGTGCTTCTCTCTTACCCTTCTCAACAACAGATTCTTGGGGAGGATTCAAAGGAACACATCTACCTTTTTCAACATTTGAATTCTTCAAATGAGAAGGCTTTGAAGAATTCAATAATTTTGGCATTAGTCTTAAGTTTGGCATATCATCTTGAGGAAAAGCTTTAGACCATTTCGCTTTCTACTAATCCTTTTAGGCTTTAGTACATGAAAAACAACCATCAAATTTCACTGAAGGAACAGTTAGTTTAGCACCACTTGCCAAATGAATATAAGATTCCCAAAGCTGTATGACTGTCTCCAAAGATACGCTTAAAAAAAGACATGTCCATGTTACTAGGAAGATCTTTGCAATAACCCAACTGTCTACTAAATCTGAGGGCTGTATGACTCAATGATGTATTGGTTATTATAGCGCAAAGTCAAGAAACTTGAACGAAGATTGATGAAATGCTCAACTTGATGTGAAGATAACTTACCATTATCCTCCAAAAAGAAGTCTTTCTCCATTATACGAGATGGACCCAAATAAGCTTTCCTTTCCACAAAAAGTTTGGTGACTTCAGTTTCATTATAGTACTTGGCTATACGTTGTCCACTATAAGAAGTCATTTTAGCATCTTCCTCAACATCATGTGTAAAGTGCATGTTAGCTAACCAAGCATAAACATAATGGAAAGGTAATGGAACTTCACACCTGTTCAAAGTTGTAGCGGTAGAAATTACTTGAAGGCCTCTATAAATGCTTGCTAAAATAGGAATAGCCAAAGAAAAGATTTCGCCAGATGCGATAATACTTGCAATTTTGAATGTGCTTGGACGAATAAGATTCACAGGATCATGTGGAAGTACAAACTTGCATAACCAATAAGAAATCAAAGCAGCCACGTAAACTTCTTTCCGTAGAACATCTTCTATGTTTCGAATTTCAAAAGGCTTTTGCCAATTTTCATCTCGCGGTAATTTGTTACCAATAACACCTGAAGGATTAAAATTCTTCTTGGGAGGAGCAGTTCTTTTGGTGTAGTCATTTTCAAGAGGCTCAAGATATCTAACAAGACTGCGGAACCAAAATTTAACCCAGTTGCGAACATTCTACTTGAAGCTGTTGTTAACCCGTTTGGCATTTTTGTATTATGCATAAAATAAGAATTTACAGCTTCGTGGTAAGAAGGGAGTTCCACCTCCGTTGACTCCAGTAAGATCTGCAGCTGAAGGGATCTCTCATCATAAAATGAGCCATGGATTGGAAGTCTTCCTAGGAACTTCAAATCCCAAAGAGAAATTGACTCTTCTCCAGCCGGGAGGAAAAGAGTATTTGTTAAGCACTCCAATGTGCACAGAAACGGTGAATGACATTAGGGAAGCGATCATAAGTGAAGAGTGATGCGAACAAAGCATGATACTCCTTGGCTTTCAAAAGTAGTTGTTTATTACTTGCCAACACTTCTTCAAGCCACTCCCAATAGCGCTTGACAAAGGAAAATTCACCAACAAATTTGAAAAAAGTATGCCAAGAAACTTCATTGTTGTGGATGCGACTTCTCAAAAGCGGAAGATTATTTGATGGAGTTTGAAGCGAGTGAAGTGAAGATTGCAACAAACGGCATTAGATGCGCCTAACTACTTCATGTGAAAGTTGAAATTCACATGTACGTTCGATAGTCCAATCTATAAGATGAGGAGAGTCTACTTGGTGCTTTGACTCCAAAATATTCATTAGCAGATCTTTGAAAGGTGAAGATCATTCCAGGATTTATATCTTCTTCGTCGTCGCTCAAAATTTTCACGCGTAGAATTTTGTGCGAAGCCAAAAGATCAATTATGCATACCATCTTGATGAAGTCTCGAAAGTAATTGACTAGCTTAAAAAAAAAAGAAGAATCAAAAGAGGACTTGCCAAAAAAAAAAAAATCAATTATGACAAGTCCATGGCGAAAATAATTCATATGAATTTAGAAAATATCAAACCAAGTCGAATTCATGATCAATCATATTCAAGCCAAATTAAATTCGCTAATTGCTAGTTATCAATTAAATCATGCAAGCATGTGGGGTTACTATTCATGGTCATCAATTAAGAATTTTCAAAAAAAAAAAAAGAAAAGGAAAGAAAAAAAAATTAAATTAAGCTTAAATGAATTCAGTACCATGCACAAGTAATTCATTGGCCAAGATTGATTGCAGGCCATAGTTTGATGCAAATTTATACAAAGAAAAGAACGGCATCATCAAGCTATGTAAAAGGAAAAGAAAAACAGAAAAAAACCAACGTAAAAGAGGGCCTGACTATGCAATTAATATTGATCATATTAAGTGGCTTATCATCATTTTAATACTGTAAAGGCTAAAGCGTTGGATTATTGGTCATGTATGTTGAAGCATGTAAGCATAAACGCATATGAATATATTATCTCCAAAGTTAAAATTTAATCATGGCAATCATAAGCCACTTGTCATTGCTATTGATTAAAAAAAGAAGAAGAAAAAGAAGTATCAAGTTATTCAATGGCCAACATGTCAATCACAGGCCCATGCAAAGTAGTGGATACGGGTGAAGTCATCGTATTGGAGACAAAACAAAAAAATTCTTTGTTGACACATGCAAAGGTACTACAAGATAAAGCCAAAGAGAACTATAGCTTGGCAAATTAAAAAGAAAAAAAATTTTGAAAAGAAACATACCTGCGACTGGACACTGTGTCGGGAAGCGATTAAGCCTACACTGGAGAATACGTGGATCCGATCTTGAAGTTGATGCAATACCAAATTGTTGCAAATTTGCAAATTGAATGGAGATGTATCTCGGTGGATGATTAAAGAGCAGATTTATTTTTATCACAGCTCTAAGATTTGATGTAAAAAATAATGAATTTGAGACTAGGGCTCTTTTTATAGAAGATTTGTCAACTTCAAATTCAATAAAGATTTAAATTTTTAATTTCGAATTCGATAAAGATTTAAATTTTCAACTCTAAATTTGACAATGATTTAAATTCTCAAACTCCAAAATCATAAAGGATTTTGATTTCTCGAAGGGCAAGAAATTAAAAAATAGAAAATTCTAATTATATAAAAAAAATTAGAGTTTCACTATTTGGGTTAAAAAAATTAATTAGCCTATTAAATTGGAGTTACTAAAAATTTTAACTTGAAAATTCAAGTTAAAAAAGAAAGCTCATTAAATTAGGCCATGCAAAAAAAAAAAAAATGCAATTCATGCCATTAAAAGAGGAGGGGCATGAGTTAAATTAAAAGAAAAAAAAATTATTGTCTACTTTAAATTTTCGAGACCTATTCAAACAAGTTCATGAACAAATCTCAAATGGACATCTGTAGACATCAAAATTTTATTAAGTTAATTTAATTATTAACTTAATTATTTAATTAGCCAATTAAATTATTAGTTAGTTAAATTAAACAATTTATTTTAATAACCAATCAAAAATTTAAATGGTTATTAAAATAAAATTATTGGATAAATATTATTTACTGCATAAATAAATAATGTAGTAAAGTCCAATAAAAACAAGCTAAGTGGACTACTTAAAGTAAATCTTAGCGAATAAGTCACGTCTTCATAAGCTAAGTGAAGCAGTAGCAGCCAATAAGAGCTTGCCAAGTGGACTAATCAAATTACATATTTGGCAAGGGGACTCCCTCAAATCTCTATAAATAGGAGGTCTCTCTTCATATACGGGATACACACATATATAGGGAGAAAAAAAGAAAATAAGCCTCAAAACTCTGTCAAACTCAAGACTATAAAAAGTCTTTCCTAAGCCCAAAGAATCAAAGTTCTTTCAACTTCAATTCAAGATCAAGTCTCTTCGACTCTTGAACCGTCCAAAGTTCATTCTACCTCAATTCAACATCAAGTTCCTTCGACCGTTGAATCGTATTCAAGATTAAGTCATTTTGACCCTTGAATTGTGATTGCAACAACAAAAAGAAGAATCAGAGGATAATATTCTTTTGTAATAGGAGATTCCACACTAGAGAATGTATCCACTCATTATCATAAATTCAATTTGTATTTTTATTTCTTAATTTTCAAGAACAAATTTTACGCATGCAAATAGATTAATATTTCAAATAAATAAACAATCATTTATAATAAATTATAAACATAAAATACAAAATATTTAATTTCATATTTTAATATAATTAGTTAAATTCTCAAAATTATTATCACTATTGAAGAATTCATTAATAGTGTTTATGCATTTTTTGATTCAGGTCATACCATGCATGACTTTTGCAATAGCATACCTTGGTGAAAGGCTTTGCAGGATACTTGAGAAGGCGCATTTTAGAATTGCAACTTTTTTCAGCATATGTCAATGAGAGACAATTTTGTAACACATTTCAGGATCATTTTATTATACAAATTTATTATTTTTGAATGATGTTATAAAAGATTATTTCATCTATTAATATTGCTTCGCACATCGCGTGGATTGTAACACTAGTATATATCATAATGAGACATTTGAAAATTTTTATATTTTATTTTTAAATTTATTTTTTAAATATTTGATTATGTTTTTATTATAATATAAAATATTTTATTTAGGAGAGAGATAAAAAAAAAGGATATGTTTTATAATATTTTTTTCTTTATGTTTGTATAATTTGATTGGATATATTTTTTAAAAAATAAATTTTCAAATAGAATATACATAATTAAGCCTTTCAAAATTTTAAATTTTACTTTTTACAATTTATTTTTAAATAAAATGAACATATGTGTATGGAATGACGAACAGTTGAAATTTTTAATTTAAAAAATATAATATTTTATTATTATATCTATGCATCCATATATATTTAAACGTATTTATTAGGTGATATTTTAGAATAGTACATATACAATTATTAGATGATATTGTAGAATTTTTTATAAATGATAATATAAATTGAACAGAAGTGTGTGTATATATACACATTGCTGGTTTATTAATTACCCGTTATATTTACATTAATCTCATATAAAATTTTATTTTAACATTATAAAAATCTAAATAATATAAGATAAAAATTATAAATAATATTTAATACTCTCTTTGTCCCGTTTTGTTTGCATGATTTGACAAAACACGAATATTAAGAATTTAGTCAATAAAAGTTATTTTTTCATTTTTTACCCTTAACTCATTAAGATATTAATAAAAATCATTCATTTACTGAAGCATTATAAAGGTTATCATGAGAAAAACAATTATTTATATATCCAAATTTAGAAATCTTGCATACATTTTGAGACATCCAAAAGAAGAATAACAAGCAAACAAAATGGGATAGAGGAAGTATTAAAAAATAAAAACGAGTATAAATATTAAGTAAAAGTGAGCAATGACATAAAAAATCGAACGAGTACGAATGACGAGTATAGTCAACGTGTAAACACACATAATAAAAAGACTAGTATTAATAAAATGAAAGTAAAAGTGTGTGCTTAAATTTTTATATTTTATGATTAGTTGGTTGTGATCAAATAGTCAACTTCTTAAATTGGGTTAGAATTCTTAATTTTCCTTATACAGTAAGTGAAGAAAAATGATAGCTATAATTGACAAATTTGTGTCTGCCATTCTTGAAATAATATCATAGAGAAAAAAAAAAAAAGGTTTATATTTGGTTTAGTATTACTGTTTTGATTCAATGACTATAATTGAAAATAAAATTTTAATCTGTCAATAGTAATTTAAGGAAAATGACTTAGATTTAATCCGAGGACTAGAAATATGCCAAGTGGCTTGGAATGATAGATTTTGTTTCATTTATATTAAGTATAAATATTAGAAATATGTTAAGGCTTGACTTACTTTTTTTTCTTATTATATTAGAGATGATAATTTATTAAAAATTATATTAAGTTTGAATTTGAGATTAAATGATAATTTTTATATAAATCTTTTAAGTTTAATGTGGAAAATTATTTATAATTTAATAAGAATATAAGTTTAATATTTGAAAAATAATTTTCAATTTTAATTTACATTATTATTATTATTTTGTTATAAAATCATGCATCACTATAATTTTTAAATTTTATAAAATAAAAAATATTATTTATTTCTTTATTTTTGGAGGCTACAGCATGAATTGTGATATAAAGATTTGAGCCGATATATTATCTTGATGTTTGACAAATTTTGCTTAGCTTTTGTTGAATAAAAGTCAAAAATTATGTTTAAAAGTTAAAAATTTGATTGAATCAATTTGATCTGGTCTAATTACGATCCAGTATAATGCTGGTTCAGTGTCCAATCCGGTTTAAAAATACTGCATAAACCCTTTGCGCGTTTGGGATTTGAGGAGCTGTTCCTAAAATGAAAGTGAGAAATAACTTGAGATCTTTTTTGAAAAGTAAGAGTCAATGGTATAACTTTTTTTTTCCCAAAGAAAATGACGAATTAAAAATTTTTGAGAGGGAGTTATAATTCTAGTAAATTTATTGTCTTTCTTATCACTAAGTAATATTATTAACCATTAGATTATCAATAATTAATTAAAAGAAACAACTTACTTATTATTTCTATGTCTCCACGTATGGACCGAGTCTAAGTAAATATTATAAATTTTCTACTTCTAGTTTGCTTTGATTCTGCGAGATTGGAATTTGATTAGTGATAAAATTGAGATAATCAAAGGTTAGAATTTATCGAAATCACCCATAACTTGCCCAATTTTCTATTCAATATGAAATGAATTGAACTCGATAAAGGTCAATCGATAGATCAGTTTTACGACTTATTGACTTTATCCGAAAATAACCCATATGATCCATTACGTAATAAAATATAAAATCTTTTTGAAAACTTGGAAGTATTTTTTTACTGTAAAAATAAAATTAATATTATAACATTATAAGAAATTATAACTTTTGCAATAATTCTTTTCTTTTAGGAATTGCAATGACATTTTCTTATTGTTATATGATCAAAGAAGAATTACTATTTAGTCCCTCTATTTTGATCAAATATACTGCTCGATCCTCGCTTTTTCTAAAATCCATAATTATGCCTTAACTTTTGATTATGTCCAATCTTTTAATCCTCCTGTCCATTTTTGTGGTTTTTGCCGTAAATTTACATTAAAAAGACAAAAATACCCCCTATTTAAACTAAAACTAAGAAGTTTTTATCATCCATTTTCTCTCCACCCTCTCTTTTTTCTCTTTTTACTGTTCTCTCTCACAACACAATGGTCTCTCATCTTCAACCTCCCATCTTCTCTTTTATATTCTGAGATTATTGATTCTTATCTAAATATCCATTTTTAGAAATAAGGCAAAAGCTAAACTCAAAAATTAGCATTATTATCTATTTATAATATATATAAAAGTACGAATGAGGGGAACATTGGATTCCTAAAACGTTCTTGCTATATGTGTTAGTTTTTAATTGCTTTGGCTATCAAGAATTTTTTACTTTTGACTATAAAAATTTTGTTGTTTTTGACTATCAAGAATTGTTACGTCAAATTTTTACTAATTTGAAATTATTGAGTTTGCAATCGTGTCTTCTTCTTGCGGTAAGTATAACATTAACTCTCTCTCTATTTATAAATTAATAGAATAATTTTTATTTATAATTCTTATAATTTAGATTTATAGATTTAAAGATTAATTGTAATTGTTTAGTAATCATGAATAATTATAAGCTTATAAGTTTTTCTCCCGAATAGTATTATCATGAAATATTTTAAAGAGATGGACCCTCTAATTAGAAAAATTTTAATTTTATTTATCGATTAAAATTATATAATAATTTTTAATTAGATTAATTATATTAGTTTCCTTACTCATATTATTTTTATTAATTAATAAATCTTGTTTCGTTATTTTTTCATTGCTAAGAGTTGACAAAGGGTTCTACAACGTATTAGCACGGAAATTTTGTCCGTTTCTAAAGTTATAACATAAGTTGATTTTATCTTCCATTGTCGAGAGTTGGTTCTATAAACGGGTTAGCAATGAAATTTTTATCCGTCACTAAAGTTATAACCAAAATTCAGCCTATTTTTCACTGCATATCTCTTCTCCACCACATCCTTTGTTTGCTTGCACTTCCTTTTCTCTTTTCTTCCTCCTTTTTTATTTTATATTTTATTAATAAAAATTTAAATTTTATTTGAACTGTAAGATTAATGTTTGTCAATTTTACAAAATAATATAAAACTAGAGAGGAGAAAGAGAAGGAGTAGAGAGCAAAATATAGGAGAGAATACGAGAGTATCCTTATTATTGATGAGAAGTCACATATATATAGTTACATAAGTAGAATCTTAATAGAGTCCTACACAAATCAGGAAGATAGAGTTTGCAATAATTAAGAATACAGACTTCTAACCCATATAGGACATCCTTTTATTTCATAACACTCTTCCTTGGATGTCCATTCTTCAAAGAATATGTCTCGTTAAAATTTTACTAAGAAAAAATCCTGAGGGAAAAAAAATTTTATTAAAGGAAAAAGAGTATATTATTCTTTTCTTAAATACGTGTTGAAATACTGCATCATTAAAAATCTTTACTAGGAAAACTCAGTGGGAAAAAAACCTTGGTTAAAGGAAAAAAGAGTACAGTGTGTATTTACTCCCCCCTCATGTTAGTTATCATATAACTCATATATATCATGCTGTAGAGATATCAAAATAGATATTTAATTATATTCAATTTCTTCATATTCAAGAAGAACTATATCTTGCATATAAATTTTATAAAAATACTTATATCTAGTTATATGACTAGCAAGATACATTCACGTTTTTATTACACTAAGATATGATACTTCAGGACCAATTAGTTCTTCGTAATTTTCTCAAAGTTGAAAAATGGTCATTTTCTTATGAAGTGACCTCACAACCATTAGCATCCACATAACATCATTTTAATAACTTAGCCATATATGTGGATTCATAGACAAAATTTCATTTATGAATTGCTCGATCTTTAGGCCGAGACAAAATTTTATATTTCCAATGTCTTTCATCTCAAACTCTTCCTTTAAGAAATTTATAATCTTTGAAAGCTTTTTCAGGAGTTCCAATAATATTTATGATTCAATAATGACAAATTCATATTCAAATATTTCTATAAAAATTCATGAACATATAATAATATTATTAAAATACCATTTCAACAGTTATTAACTAATCAAGAAATCACCTTACTCATGATAACATATAAAGCAAATATTAAAAGTATAAAAGTATGTGACTCTCATTAAAAGAATATTATAAATACAATATAATCATAAAATAATATAATATTTTCTCAGCCATAAATATCATTAAGGTGATTATAATATATGTATTGAGATTTTTTATTCCATATAAAAATCTTGATTATATTTC
This sequence comes from Jatropha curcas, assembly GCF_041381405.1. Classification (NCBI taxonomy): domain Eukaryota; kingdom Viridiplantae; phylum Streptophyta; class Magnoliopsida; order Malpighiales; family Euphorbiaceae; genus Jatropha; species Jatropha curcas. The sequence continues at coordinate 21,105,238 of NC_143159.1, forward strand.
TCAGGGTCTTGATTTGCTTGCTTCAAACATTTTTTCAATATTTCATGGATATCATTATCCACTAATCCATATAAAACTCTATAATATTAGTTGAATAAATTTCTCGAGAATATAACTTTATGCTTCAAGCAACTAGAATCCTTCAGTGATTTCTTCATATAGATATCTACATCAAGTTAGAGCATAAATAGGATTAGACACATTTCGAATTTTCATAAATTGTCAGACTAATAAAATATCAAATTATAATTGCGTCCATCATATGAGGGTATTTATCCTCATAATCAATGCCAATTCTTTGCGAAAAACTTATGCAACAAGTTTGCTTTATATCTCATGGCCCCATTTCAATTTCGCACAAATATTTGTATTCTGGTGGCTTGACATCTCTTGATGTCCATATTAAATTTTCAAAATTTACTTTTCAAGTAAACTAAATATCATATGCGTCATTCTATTTTTTGGCAATCAATTCTATGTCTATGATCCCCAATAGACAATACTCAAGATCCTCATTTTTCATAATACCAAGGGTTATATCATATAAAAATATCGTTGACGTTTATTTTTATATCAATTCCATATTTTTCTGGACATAACATAATTTATAGAGATCTCATAATCTGCATTGATTTCAGGTACATAAGTTTCTTTGGGAAACTTATTAGCCATGTCTAAAATCTTTTCTAGAATTTATTTTTCTAGAACTTGACCATCTTGAATATTTGCTCATTTTCTTTTTCTAGAATTTTCATCCTTGGAACTGATTGGTCTACCACGCTTCAGGCGTGTGTTAGACTCATTAGTATAGGCAGTTTGTCCTTCAGGGACTTTAATTCTAATAGGAGCATTTGCAGCTAATATGTGAGATTTAATTGTCTCCTTTTGGATTAGAAATATATCTAGCCACTATTTTGCAATATTTTGCAAATGGATTATCTTTTAAGCTTTTAAATTCACATTGCCTTTTTTGAGGATCAATATATAATAATGATAATTCTTTTCCAATCAATTATTCTTCTAGCTGCTTATTTTCTCCTCCTAATGTCGGGATCCATAACAATTAGCAAATTTGACATATATAAATTTATTGTTTGAAAGTTCTAAATATTTAATCATAGATCATACTTGACATATATTTTCAGCCTCCTTTTGAGGACCCATCTTAGTGCATTGTGGTGGAGCAATTATAACATATCCTGCACATTTAAAATTCCCTCAATGGATAATAATTGGTTCCTGATCCAAAAATCAATTATAAAGGGGAGAACTTATAATAACTTATTGGCTTGATGCGAGTAAGTGCTATTAAATTTTATAGCATATCCTTCTACAAGTAGAGAGATTCGTTCTCATAATAATTGTCTTGCAATTAATTGTAATCATTTATAAATGATTCTACTAAATCATTTTTTAGCATAAATAAAAGCAACAACAGGTTGCCCTAAATTATTTCAATTAACACGTGCCATAATCATTAAAGGCCGATGTGTAAATTCACCATCATTCTCAAAATAAATTATCTTAATAGCATAATCTGAAAATTATATTCTTAATCAAATTATTTGCGCAAATAATCTTGCAAACTTCAGGTTGTAAGTTAATAATATTTGTAAACTCCAAGTTGCAAATTAATAACATGTAACTATCTTTTGGATGCATCCATAATATATCCGAATAAATTGATCAATAATTTCTCTTCATATATTGTAGAAAATATAAACAGTTCAATTTGAACTCTTGGTAATTGCTCAATAATTAATTTATTTTGAGAACATACTAAGCACGAATAATTTAATAAGCTTGAAGAAACTTCTGGTTCTTCAATAAATATCCACATAACGATTAAATTTTCTTTTTTGCATCATTATTAATCGGGATGTTCCAACCGATCATGCCAAATAATAAAGTACTTGGATTTGCAAGCTTCTAGATTACAACCATATTTATTTAAATCATTATCTTTACAGATTTTAATGAATATATTTGGAAAAATGCATTATGCATAAAATTCATTCCTTTAGGTAGTAATACTTGCTCTTCTGAAGCCTTCAAATATTCTTTTACTATCAAGCCAAATTTGCCTTTCAATATCTTGGTGTACAAGTACATAACCAATATTCATATATGCTACATTTAATTGTACCACTTATGGTGGTAAAATTTATACTTAATTATGTGGCCACCATAATTGCTAAGATCATTACTTCATCTATGATGTTGTTTATATTCTCAATAATCAATATATCTTTGTCATTATTTACATCCACGCCCAATATCATATATTATTGCATTCATTTTAGGGAATGCATCAAATCTAGTTGGGTGGATTTCAATACTCCCATGTTCAGTATTATATGTCATGCCATTCACTTCATGGAATGGAGCAAATACTGTTGGGCGAGCTTCATGATATTTATTAAGAGCTCTTTATTTTGCTTAATGATAAAAGGATATGAAATAAATTCAAAGTTTCTCTTAAAACTTTTCTATCGATATTGCTACTTCAGGAGCATATTCGACGTATAAATATCATTGACAATCTAGATCAATGGCTTATATAGCTCCAAATATAATAACGATAATATTTTAATTATATTTAAAATAAATCATTTCTCAAAATTTGTACCACATGGATAATATATGTAAATATGTAACAATAATTATAATAATAAAACAATAACGTTAATACTATAGAATTATAATCACTTACAGTTTTACAAGCTTTGCAAAAATAAATACATCCATTCAAGATGATCTTTTGGTAATTGTACCTTTCTTTCAAAGCATTTCAAAGAACAAACGGAGATTTAATTATCAAATATTTAATAGAGGAAAATTATCGCCCTTATACTATTTTGATTTGATTTTTAATTTTCTTTTATATCTCCAAGATCCACTGGGTTCAAATATATTTCATTATCTTAGATTCATGATAAATAATTCTTACCGGTAATAAAAAAACATCAATAATTCAAGATCTCTATACAAGAGCCAATAAAACTTAAACTCCAAATATAACAAGAACAATATTAATTTAATAATTGACAAATAAATTGTCAAGTTTTATTTTCACACAAATATATGTATCAAATAATATTAAACGTATAGATCAATATATGAACGAATAAAATCATCAATGTAATTAAAATACTAAATACTTACCATGAAATACATGTATGGAAAGACAGTCAAAGATTAACAAAATTGATTTTGTTGTTACCTAATTTCTTTATTGTTTTCATGGTTTCAAGCACAATTTTTTTTAATTAATATTGCCAAAGTTTAATTAGCAATAAATGGACGTATATAGAGTCAGTGCACATATCAAACATATTATTAACATCATCAACATAAAATTTCCATGAATAATTCTTTTATTATAATATATCAATTAGCTAATAGAAACTGTTGTTAAGCATATAATACAATTTGATGAGCAGTAAGAAAATATCACATCAATTAACATAGTTATAAACATATATATTAATTATGTTAAGGTCAGAAAAGTGCACCGTAAAAAATTGAAAAGTACAAGTCATATAGAAATTGCACAACTATTAAAACTCATGTATTGTTATCAAATGATAATAATGGTTTAGTCTAATTCATAAGTTTAGACAAGACATGACCATGTAAAGTGGTTTTCTATTCAGCCTATAAAAATCAATAGTAAATCTTTTTCTTGAACTAACAAATCAATGACTGTGAAATAATAGATTAAATCGTTTATATCTAAATAATTTATGTTATTTTATAAAACCAAAAATAAAAATTAAAAAAAAATCGTGACTGCTTTCCTTAATATAAAATAGCCATATACATACATATAAAATTAAAATTATTGATTTCGTTCAATAACAGATTTATATATTATATGGATTAATTATAGTAATTATGTTTTAAAAAATATATAAAATTACCAAGTTCAACAAACTTATATACACGAATCTTAACTTTGGTTGTCGCAAACCATAAGTTATCCTGCGATTTGATCAAAAGAGCGATGCAATGAAAATCGAAGTGGTAGAACGAAATCGTGTTGATAATTTGTTATAAAATAATATAAAACCAGAGAGAAGAAAGAGAATGAACAGAGAGCAAAATATGGAAGAGAATACGAGAGTATCCTTATTATTAATGAGAAGCCACATATATATAGTTACATAAGTAAAAACCCTAATAGAGTCCTACATAAATCAAGAAGACAGAGTTCATAATAATTAAGAATACAGACTTCTAGTCTATGCAGGACATCCACTTATTTCATAACCGTCAAGATAATATCTTTTGTTTTTTATTTGTTAGTTTTGAATATTTAATTGAAGTAAGATAGCCATAAGAATTTCAATATTCCAATTATAATATAATAAATAATAATTTTTTTGGATGTATAGGAATTCTAAATTATCTATCTATACTATATATAAAAGTGGAAATGAGAGAGGATAATGAGATTACCGATATTATCCTTGTGAAATTTAAGATATCCTAAAATAACCTTAGTCTTAGCCAATTAAAAAATTTTAACCTAAAAATATATATAATATTTCGATAATTTGATTGGATTTTTTTGACTTTTTTAATAAATAAATATATATAGATAATTAAGCATTTTAAATTTTTAAATTTTTACTATTATTATTTTATTATGTCTTAATTATATTTTATTTCATTATATTATTATGTAAATTATTAATAATAATTTAACAATTTATTATTATTATAGTTTATAATTTAGCCTCAACATTATCATTTTAAATAATATATGTAAATATGAGGCATTTGAAAATTTTTACATTTTTTTGAATTTATTTGAAAAAAATATATCTATGATTCAAATTTTAATTTAAAAAGAGAATAATTAAATTTCTTTAATTACAAATTGCACTCTAGTTTGATTGGCCAAAAATTAAGATAAAAAATTATTATTTTTAAATATCTCGAATTTTATTAGTTATATTGACATCTTATATAAATCAAATCCTATTTCAATTAAAGAATATAATTTTATTAATAATTTTTTAAATGCTTTCATGATTTTAATTGGCTAAAAAATAAAAATGAAAATTTATTATTATTTCTAAATATTTAATTTGATTTATTAGATTGATTCTTTATTCCATTGTTAAAGTATATTTATTTACTACAAGAGATTATAATAAAACATTATTAACAAAACATATAAAGTAATTATAAAACTTATAATAGAAGTTATATAATGTTTTTCACAAATCAATTTAGTTTTTCTTTAAAAAAGAAAAAAAGAAGCAACTAATATATAATAAAAACTATATGAATCAGCACGTTGACACATAACCAAAAAAAAAAAAAACTATATCTATAAAGTGTAATGTACTTTAATGACTCAATCTAAATAAAAATTTATATTTTAATATTATATAAATAAAAAATTAAACAAATATCAAGAATGAGCATATAACGAACACAGTCAACGTGTGACGCACGTCATAAAAAAAACTAGTTACCATTAAAAGGAAGAATAAAAATACTAGCAAATCAATGGTGGTAAGAAGAGAAGCATCCATTGGTGATTTACAAATCAATTTGCTCTTTTCTTGGATCCAAATTGCCGATCTATGATATGCAATTCTTCCATAGAGATCAAACCTCCTCCTTAGAGAATAGAGCTTTTCACTTCATTTTCAATAAATTTTATTTTTTATTTAGATTATAAAATGGATGGTTTACTCTACCTAATGAATGACAAAGCATTATTTTTTTCTTCTTTAACTTCTGAAAAATAAAATTCTAAGGATAATAAAACAATTTTATTCTAGTTTTTCTTTTTTTTTTTCCTTTTTTTTTTTAGAAATATGAGACTTTTTTTTTTCTTTTTTCTATTTCTGAAGGGTGGCGTTAGAAGGAAGAAAAAAAAAAAATTTGTCCTTTTTTATTTTTTATTTTTTCCTGTGGATTGCTTGTTTTTAAACTTATGTAAATGGAAATTTTTATTAAAAAAAAAAAAATGTTATGGTCTTGGCTATGGACGGAAAATTCAGGTTGGAAAATGATTTTTGCCTCAGACCCATTATCATTCTTCAATGGACAAATTACCTACAGTATTGTTTTTTATTTATTTATAAAAGCTAGAGACATTTTCTTGAGCATCAAATTTATTTTCCCTTTTAAAATTTATATTTCTACAACTACACTTACTCAATTTCCTCTGTTTTTTCTTTTTATTTATTTTCAAAAATTCAAGTTTCTCAATTTTCCAGATTGTGTTATCTTGTCTTTGCCAAAGTCATTTTGTGCCCATAAATCTTTGAAATTTGCTTCATCTTTGTTTCTTGAAATTTCCGCTGTCGTTGCATAAAATTTGCTTTAGATGATCACTTTATTTACGTTAACTTACCTCTTTTTTCTTTTATTTATTTTTTTATTTCTTTTCATTCTAATTTTCTTTTTCTTTAAAAATTAATTTCTTTGTAATTTCTTTTCGGTCTTTATCATTTACACGTGAGTTAAGGGTATTTTTGTCATTTAAAATCTTTTTCTCATCTCTGACCGGCTTTTTTTTGTTTGACCGTTGGAAAAAGACCAAAAAAAGGGATGAAAATACCAAAGAATTGGACAGGTCTGAACGTTAGAGGTATAATCATGTATTTTAAAAAAGTGAGAATCAATTATTTTATTTGACTAAAATCAAGAGACTAAATAATAATTTTTCCTATGATCAATTCAGTTAAATTTTTATATTTATTTTTCTCTCATTGCATAATAATAATAATAATAATAATAATTAAATTAACCACAAATTTTCCACTTGATACAGCAAACTATTATTGGAGTCCTTAGATTAGATGGAGTACATATTATTATTTCATCTTATTTTTTTGAAAAAGAAATTATTTATTTCCATTTACAAAATATTTTTTTCGTCTAAAATACTCAAAACGTTCATACATAAATAAAAAAATAATTAAAATATCCTCATATATTTTAGGTAGTGGTTTAAGTCATTGTAATGTAGCCCCTCTTTTTGTTATTTTCCTTCTTGTTTTGAGTGGAAGTTCAAATTGGCAATAGACTTTTTTTTTTTTTTTCTGTTAAAAAATTAAAAAATCTAATTTATAAAAATGAAATGGAGACACAAGGACTTTAGGCATCTGGGGAATTAACTGCAAAGTCAAGAGTCAAGTCAAACCTTTGGAAGACAATCACTTACGTTTTCAATCTGAAATTAATTATGAATTGTTAATGAACTTACAAGAATTTTCATTGAAATTTCCAGCCAAATTGCGTTAATATGACATTAAGGAAACAATATTTAAATTTCTAGCCAAATTTAGCTGTTTTAGTAGCTGTTAGCTGTTTTAATAGCTGTTAGTTGTTTTACTGGTGGTTAGCAGTTAAATATTTCCCGTTAGTGATTAACAATTATATATCGGTTTAGAATAAAAATATTTGGTACAAATAACTGTTTGATTAGCTGTTTAATATAAAATAACAAAAAAGTTATGAAAGAAAAAAACAAGGTTAAGACAAATATGGGTATATGTTTAATAAAAAAATTATAAAACGCAACGTTAATGAAGATATGTTTCATAAAACACTGTCTCAGACTCTGAACGCTAGAATAGATATTGCATTACCCCGAACATTATAATTAATTTAAGATAGTGTTTCAACTTTATCAAAACACTAAATACCATTTCAAACGTTGCTGCCCAACAAGGCATACACGTCAGTTTTTAAAATTCTACAAAGAAAGTTGACTGTTAGTGAAGCCAAAGGAGTATGTCTGTTGACAATGAATAAACCTTGATATTCATACATTATTTTCATAACGTTTGAAAGCTTTAGTTCTTTAAAATCCTGCAAATGCACTTAATGGCAACCTTTTTCTAGACATATAATTAATTGTAATATATATAAAGAAAAGAAAGAAAAATTCGGACTCTGTAATTTCCAAGTCTACAGCGTGTAATATAAGTATACATGTAATTGTTGTCTCTGCCATTACTAAGTCGTCTTGAGCCATTAACATGTGTATATATATATATATATATATATATATATATATATACACACACACACACATGTTATACCTCTGTACCAATTAAACACAGAACAGTAGAAGTTATGGCATTTAAGTTTTTTTCTCTTTACATTTCTATCTTGTGCTTGTGCTTGTGTTTGTCCTATCTCAACCAGGCCATTTCCTTGCAAAATGAGACTGATAGACTTGCTTTGATATCTTTTAAAAATTCAATACAACAAGACCCGTTTCAGGTTCTGAGTTCTTGGAATCATTCTTTACATTTTTGCAATTGGTATGGCATTTCATGCAGTCTCCGACATCGTAACAGAGTCATAGCCTTGGACCTGAGCTCTCAAAGCTTGGTAGGATCGTTATCACCTCATATTGGAAATCTCTCCTTTCTCAGGCGCATTAATTTACAGAACAACAGCTTCCATGGCCAAATCCCAGAAGAGATAGGTAATCTCCGCCGCATACAAGATATTGAACTAGCCAATAACTCATTCCAAGGTAATATACCATCCAACTTATCCCGCTGTTCAAATCTTCTGCAACTTCGTCTCTTTAATAACAAGCTGGTTGGGAGAATACCTATGGAGCTTGGCTCTTTACCAAAGCTTGAATTGCTAGTCTTGGCAAAAAATAACCTAACTGGAAATATTCCTCCGTCTATCGGAAATCTCTCATCTATATGGCTACTCTCTCTTGGTAGAAATGGATTTCAAGGACAGATTCCAAAGGAAATCTCTCTGCTTAAGAACTTGCAATCCTTTCTATTTCAAGAAAATAATCTTATTGGTGACATTCCTTCTGGCATCTTCAACATTTCTAAACTTGAATATTGTCATGGAAACAAAAACAAGCTGAATGGCAGCATTCCCTCTGATTTAGGGCTCACTCTTCCAAAGCTTAAACACTTAGTACTTCAAGACAACAGATTTACTGGAGCCATCCCAATTTCATTGTCAAATGCGTCTATGCTTGAACAAATTGATTTTGTAGCCAACAAATTTTCTGGTTTTGTTCCCAAACAACTTGGAGTGCTGCCACATCTTCGATATGTAGGCTTTTCTAATAATCAGCTGCAAGGTGACTTAAGTTTCATTGATTCTCTGACTAACTGCTCCAATTTAAAATATTTAGAATTCAGTTCAAATTTTTTCAAAGGGACCGTGCCCAATTCCATAGCCAATCTCTCTAAAGACTTGGAAATGCTGTCAGTGCGAGAAAATCAGTTACATAATGTCATTCCCTTGGGTGTTGAGAACCTTATCAATCTGAGGTTCTTTTTGTTTGGTGCTAATTACTTTTCTGGTCCTTTACTTATTGATTTTGGGAAATTTCAACGACTACATATGTTGGATTTGGGTGGCAACAAATTAACAGGAACAATTCCATATTCAATTGGTAATTTATCTTTCTTGACATTTCTAGATTTGAGTTTCAACAATCTCCATGGGAGCATACCTTCTAGTCTTGGCAGTTGTCATAACTTGAACTTTCTGGCTCTCTCTCAAAACAATCTCAGTGGTCCAATACCCAGTCAGCTTATCACTCTGTCCTCCCTTTCAATTGTCCTCGATTTATCTGGTAATAAACTTACGGGTCCTGTTCCTTCCAAAATTTTTACGTTGAACAATCTTGCCCAGTTGGATTTATCTAACAATAAATTATCTGGCATGATTCCAAATAGCATCGGTAAATATTTGAGTTTGGAACAACTTTACCTGCAGGAAAATTCATTTGGTGGGAACATACCTCTAGTTTTAACGTCTTTGACAGGTTTAAGAGAGTTGGATATTTCGAGCAATAATTTATCGGGCCAAATTCCAGATTCTTTTGCTAACCTTCACGGGCTAAACTATTTCAATTTGTCTTTTAACCAGCTGAAAGGGGAGGTTCCAAAGCATGGAATCTTTCTAAATGCAAGTGTTGTTTCACTTCAAGGAAATGTTGGTCTTTGTGGAGGTATTCCTGAATTAAAGCTTCCACCTTGCGCCTTTCAAACTTCAAACAAGAATAACCGCTCCTTTCCACTAAAAGTAATAATTTCGGTGGTTTTTGCTGTGATATTTTTTTCTCTATTGATATGTTTCTGGTATAGAAAAAAATTCACCAGTAAGAATATTTCCATGCCGTCCTTCAGCCACAAATTTTTGAGAATATCCTATGCAGAGCTCTTCAAAGCTACAAATGGGTTCTCTGTAGCCAACATAATTGGTGTTGGTAGCTATGGCTCTGTTTATAAGGGATTTCTTGAGCAATCAAGAATCCAAGTGGCAGTGAAAGTGCTAAACTTGCAACAAAGAGGAGCTTCAAATAGTTTCCTTTCTGAATGTCAAGCTCTTAGAGCCACCAGGCACCGAAACCTTTTGAAGCTATTGAGTGTCTGCTCTAGCATAGATTCTGAAGGCAATGATTTCAAAGCTTTGATATATGAATTCATGGAAAATGGGAGTTTGGAAAAATGGTTGCATGCTCAAAGTGTTGGAGAAGATGGACAAGAAAGAGAATCAAGAAACCTGAAACTGATAGACAGATTGAACATTGCAATTGATATTGCTACTGCAATCGAATATCTTCACACCGGTAGCTCCACAATAGTGATACATGGTGATTTAAAGCCAAGTAATGTTCTTTTGGATGAAAATATGACTGCCCATATTGGAGATTTTGGATTGGCTAAGATTGTGTCAACAATTTATGGCGATACTATGAATCCAAGCACTTCTCTAGCAATCAAAGGGTCTATTGGCTATGTTGCTCCAGGTACACCTTTTTTTAAAAAAAAGAAAAACAAAAAATGCTCCTTCGAAGAAGTAACATTCTGATTCAAAAGGAGCAATACTAATAAACTTCTTATTAGTGGTTAATTATATATTTAACATCTGAATTTTTTCAGTTTTTCTATTTTATATTTTTGTGTTTGAACTGTATTTCCTATGCGAACTAAGAAAATTTTTTTGAAAGAAGTGCGTTTGAATGAAAGTTTTTACCGAAAATTTAACATAAATAATTTTGTTTAATAAATTATATCATGCATAAGTTCATTCCATTCATTTTAAAAAAAAAAAAAAAACTTTATGTGGTCTTATATCTCTTTGTTTCTAGAAAGAAACCTCAAAAATTTCTTATAATTCAGATACACGTACTAATTAACATTATAACTACTTGCAGAGTATGGAATGGGTGAGCCAGTTTCTAAAAAAGGAGATGTTTATAGTTATGGTATTCTATTGCTGGAGATGTTTACAGGAAAGAGACCAACTGATGATTTTTTCAAAGATGATCTAAACCTTCATACCTTTGTTGAGAGATCTTTACCTTATGAAGTAACAAACATTATAGATCGAAACATCATATTGGTTGAAGATGGTGGAGAGAGCTTCAAGGACGCTATCCTCTTTGTACTAAGAATTGGAGTTGCATGCACGATGGAACAGCCAGGGGAAAGGATGGAAATGCAAGATGTGATAAATGAATTGCAAAAGGTCAAGAGCTCTTATCTAAAGGGATTGCTGGTGCAAAACCCAAGAAATGCCTATCAATTTGGAGGTCCGAGCTCCTCTCACATATAGTGTCTTTTATCTTCATAAATTTCCATGGCTAAATGTTCGTTTTTGGTAACAAACGTGGGAAGCAATTCAATGGATATGTGCTTGAATTTCGTACTTCGTTTTGTTTAGGGCGTTTACTTATATAATTGTTGGCTAGATTCTCAAATATTATTGTAACTTGGAACGACTAGATTTGCCTAGAACCGATCTATTGATATGATTAAGATTGTCATTCGAAACTAGTCAAAGATATTTTGTATTAATTCTATCCTAAAATCTAGCTGATTTAATATCTGGTTTGTGGTATTCCAGATTTTAGGGAATTATGTTTTGTAAAAGCTGGAGTTAGTAAAAGCTAGGTATTGACTCTTTGAAATGCTTTGATATAAAAGCTTTATTTTGTAACTAGGGAATATGAATGTAGAGAAATCTTTATTATCTTCCTTTTTCCTCTATTATCTTTGCTCTTCCATAGCTGTAAATTTCTGCCTTTTAACAGTGGTATCAGAGTTTTGAATGGTCTTTGTGTGCCCTGTGAGTGAGAGAAAACAAGTTAAAAACCTTTCTCAAATAGCCTTAAACACCTTTGTGTAAGTTATGGCTTCAAGTAATTACTGAGCCCCTCCTCCACCGGTATTCTCAGGAGAGAATTATCCCATTTGGTCAGTGAAAATGAAGGCTTATCTTCAAGCCTTTGAACTGTGTGAAGTTGTTGAAACAGGTAGAGAACCATCTACTTAAAGAGAAGATCCCACCATAGCTCAAATTGATAATTACAACAAAGAAGTTGCTAAGAAGTTCAAAGCCCTTTCAGCCATTCATTCTGTTGTTTCTGATGTCATTTTCACAAGGATAATGTCTTGTGAAACTGCTAAAGAAGGTTGGGACAACCTAAAGGCAGAACTTCAAGGAAATGATAAAGCGAGAAGCATGCAAATCCTAAATTTGAGAAGAGATTTTGAGATTCTCAGAATGAAGGAGTCATAATCCATTAAAGAGTATTATGATAGATTGTTGGCTGTTGTAAATAAAATCAAGCTACTAGGAGAGGAACTCAATGACAAAAGAGTTGTTGAAAAGGTTTTAGTCAGCCTACTAGAAAGATTTGAGCCAAAAATTTCTTCTTTGGAAGATTCCAAAGACTTGAATACAATTTCTCTCTCATAGTTAATTAATGCTCTTCAAGCTCTTGAACAAGGAGAACCATAAGAGTGGAGGAATCATTTAAAGAAGCTTTTATTGCCAATAAAAAAGAAAAGCAAGCTCAGGAAGCAAAAAAGATTGCTAATGACAAGGCAAATAAGGGCAAAGACCTGCAAACAAAAGAAGAGGTGGTAGGAAACCAAAATTCTCACCTTGTCCTACTTATCTAGAAAAAGACTGCTGGCAGAAAAATGGGATCAAACCACCTAGATGTAACTACTACAACAGATTTGGACATGTAGAGAAGAATTGCAAACTCAAGCAAAGCCACCAAAATCAGAACCAATAGCAACAACTGAATTAGAAAGCTAATAAATGTTGATGAGCAACCTCAATATACTGATCATGTCTTTGTTGCTACTCACTCTACAAATACTAGTGAAAAACATACTTGGTATTTGGATGGTGGATGCACTAGTCATATGGCACGAGATGAAAATATGTTCTCTTCTCTTGATAAATCTTCGAGGGTTAGAGTGAAGTTTGCAAATGGAGATACTGTGGTATCTAAAGGCAAGGGTTCCATTTTAATTCAAACTAAGAAAGGTATTAAACTAGTTTCTGATGTCCTTTTCATTTCTAGTTTACATCAAAACTTGCTTACTGTTCCTCAAATATTAAAGAAAGGGTATTCCTTATCTTTCAACGTGAAAGCCTACATTGTTTTTTATCCTCATGGTTCTGAAATTATGAAAATCAGTATGATGGCTAATAGTTTTCCTATAAATTGGGATTCAGTTGATCATTGCTCTTTTATAGTTTAAAATCAAGAATCTGATTATGGCACAAAATATTCGGCCATTATAATTTGAATTCTCTAAAGTTTATGCAGAAAAATAAAATGGTTAGAGACATGCCAAAAGTCATTATAAATGGTAAGTTTGTGGTAGTTGTCAATGTTAGATTTATTATTCATTAACCTAACACGCCCAGCTCTAAAGAGGAGCCAGAGCTGTTGGATAGTTAGAATCCATAAGAAAAAGGAGAAAAAAGGGAAAGAGAAAGAGAGAAAAGGAGAATACTTAGGGTTTTTCATTCATAAGTCTAACTAAAGTCAAGATTACAATATATATAGGATTAATGACGTGGCTTACATATAGACTACTAATGCCAAGTCATATTTGAGTTATAATGTACTAAATAGCAAAATAAAGAATTACATCTTAAGTGATAAGCAATGAAGTACTATGCAATTCTATCCATCATAACAATTGTTTATATCAGATAGATCCATTCCTTATTACCCTAACAACTACCCCCTCCATTGATTGCCAACTTGTCCTCAAGGTGGAAGTTAGGAAACTGTTTGTTCAAAAATGCCACATCCTCCCTGTAGGATCAGAAGGAGCTAAGTTCTTCTATAAGATCAAGACCTGTTTCACTGGTAAGCGGTTCCTTGTGATAGTCTTGTTGTTGAGTACTTACTAAGGTGCTATCATAGGTTCAACCAAATCAGACAACAGAGGAAGGGATGGAGAAATCTCAGCGGTACTACCCACATATTTTTTAACTGGGAAATATGAAATACTAGGTGAATGAGGGAGTCAAGAGGGAGTTGCAACCTATAAGCCACAGAACCAATCCTTTCTAAAACCTGAAATGGGCCATAAAACTTAGCACAAAGTTTCAAATTTTTCCTTAAGGCGACAGTGTTCTATCTGTAGGGCTGCAGTTTAAAAAATACCCAATCACCAACAGAAAGGCCCTGTCAACCCTGTGGGAATCTGCAAACTATTTCATCCTGTTCTGGTCAATTACAAGTGTTTCTTTGAGGAACTAAGACATGTGCTGCCTTTCAAGTAACAAATTCTCAATTAACCATGGGATAGAATTGGAAGTAATGGTGGGTCAAAACCATATAATGCCTTAAATGGGGACATCTTCAAGCTAGAATAGAAGGTAGTGTTGTACCACCATTCAACCAAGCTTAACCAGTGTGACCAAGCTAATGGCTTTGCAGCTATCATGCATCTAAGATATGTTTCTAAACATCTATTTAGCCTCTCAGTATGTCCATTAGTCTGTGGGTGATAGGCATAATTGAATTGTACTTTGGTTCCTAAATAATGAAATAATTCTTTCCAGAAAATGCTAGTAAAAATTTTGTCCCTAGAAGAGGTCATAGATTGTAGCATGCCATGCAATTTAAAAATGTTATCAAGGAAAACCTGTGCTACTTTTTGAGCAGTAAATGGGTGTGACAATGGAATAAAATGGGCATATTTGGAGAACCTATCTACAACCACAAGAATTTTGTCTTTATTATTGGATTTAGGTAATCCTTCAATAAAGTTTAAGGAAATGTGGAGCCAGTCTTGATTTGGAATAGGCAGTGGTTGTAATAAGCCAGGTTATGGGGAAGAAGTTTTGCATTGTTGGCATATGTCACATTTCATAACCCATTTATAAACATGTTCATGTAAACCAGGCTAGAAAAAAATATTACTGTAGTTTTTGCAAAGTACCCCTAATGCCACTGTGACCCCTTATAGGTGAAGCATGGAAATTTTGAAAAAGAGAATATCTCACATTAGTAGACTTGCCAACATAAATTCTTTTTTTATACGGCAATAATCCCCTTGAAAATGAATAATTAGGCTTGGCAGAAGGTGTGACAGAAAGGAGCTGAATTAATTCAGTAGTAATGGGGTCATTAGTATAGCTGTTAGTGACCTCCTGCAACCAAAGTGACTAGACATAGGAAATTGCATAAAGGGTGGGAGAGGAGGCTGTTCAAGAAGGGCAAAATGGGAAAGGGCATCTACTACCTTATTTTCGAACCCCTTTTTATATTGAATGGTATAGGAAAGACCTAAGAGTTTAGTGACCCCTTTCTGTTGCATATAATTATGCAATTTCTAATGTAAGAGTTATGCAAGGCTAGAATGGTATGTTTTTACGATAAAGGGTGCATGCTCAAGGTAGTGTTGCCATTGTGAAACTACCTTAATGACAGCCAATAGTTCCTTTTCATAAATAAATAGTCCTAGGTGCCTGTTGTTCAATGGTTTGCTAATAAAAGCAAGTGGTCTATTGTTTTGCATTAGCACAACACCTAAGCCTTGATAGTTGACATCAGTCTCAATGACAAAGTGTAAAGAAAATTCAAGTAAGGCCAAAATGGGAGGAGAGGATAGAATTTGCTTCAGGTTTATGAATGCAGAATTAGCACTAGATGACCAATGCAAAGCATCTTTCCTAAGCAAGTCACTTAATGGTTTACTAAGCACTCCATATCCCCTAATGAATTTCCTATAATAACCTATCAAGCCTAAGAATCCCCTCAATGATTTGACTAATTTGGGAGTTGGCCAATTGATCATAGCTTCAATTTTCTTAGGGATCAGTTCCTACCCCCTTTATCACTGATAATATGCCATAAATACTCTAGTGATTTTCATGCAAAAGTGCACGTAAACTTCTTAGCATAGAGTTGATTGGTTCGCAATAAGTCAAACACAACTTGCAAGTGGGAAATGTGTGATTTGAGGGTGAGGTTGTACACTAAAATGTCATCAAAGAAAAAAAGTATGAACTTTTTAAGATAGGGTGCAAAAATGGTATTCATAAGTGCTTGAAAGGTGGCAGGGTTATTGGTAAGGCCAAATGGCATGAACTTGACTTCAAAGTGTCCATGGTGGGTTCTAAAGGCTGCCTTAGGGATGTCTTTGTGATACATTCTGATTTAGTGATAACCAGATCTAAGATCAATTTTGGAAAAATAAGAAGCCTTAGAAAGTTCATCCAATAAGTCATCAATGAGTGAGATGGAGTATTTGTCTTTGATAGTAAGATTATTGAGTTGCCTATAGCCTATACACATTCTCCAAGTATTATCTTTCTTTTTTACAAGTAAAACAGGAGAAGCATGTGGACTATTTCAATTTCATTTTTTAAGAAGTGATTATATCTATTGGGTCTGATATTAATAGGTTTTGAATGAGGAATCAATGGTATTTGGTGATTATGAGGTCTTGGGGGGGGGGGGGAGGAGTTGAAGGTTCTTAAAAAAATACCATCATACCTATCTAAGAGTTGTTGAATGGAAGGGTCCAAACCTAAAAAGTCAGAATTGGGAAGCTGTGGTGCTGAGATAACTTGTAGAGAAAAAAAGCATGTGAGTTTAGCACACTTCTTTTTAGAAAATTTGTCAATAGCCTTACAAGTTATGAAACTTAAAGAACTAGTATCAACAATACCCTTAAGAAATAAAGGTGTACCATCTATTTGAATAGTGAGTGATGGGGAAATAAAGTCAAAAACACTAGGTCATATTGCTTAAGCTAATTAGCTCCCAAGACCATTTGGCATTCAACAAGTCTAAAACCCTTAGGACCATATTCAAAGTTGTGTCCCTGCATTTCCCAACCTAGTGTCTTACATTTGGTTTTACTGAGAAGGGTTTGACCATCTGCCACTTTAACCTGAAGGGGAAATGTTTTCACTAAGGGTAATTATAGAGATTTCACTAGCTTAGCATCAAGAAAGGTATGGGTACTACCTGTGTCTATCAGGATAATTATTGGATTGTCTCTAAGGGAGCCTCTGACTCTAATGGTATTTGTAGAATGGTTACCTTCTAGGGCACTAAAGGAAATTGTGCTATCCTTAACTATTTCCTCAGGGGAATCCTCAACCTCAACTATTTTGATTTTCTAGCTCTTCCTTTAATGCTTCCATGGTCATCAAGGGCTTAGACTTGCAAACATGGCTAGGGAAGTACCTATCTCCACATTTGAAACAGGGACTAGGATTTCTAGGGGATTTAGTTTGTGGAGCAGGTTGTTTAGAGTGGGTGAGGTTAGGGGGTTTAGTGGGAGAAGGCTTTAGTATGTTGAGGTTAGGGTAGTACTTGGTAGGGCATGGTTTGGGAGGAGGTTTATGGTTTTTGAAAAGAGCTTCCATTGATTACTCCTGGAGCTTAGATTGCTCAAAGGCCTAAACCAAGGTGGTTAGGTGAAGTATTTTCACCATTGGCCTGAGTTGTTCATTTAGACCACTAATGAAGCTGGAAATGAAATATTGTTCAGGAAGTCCCAGATTATGTTTTTTGCATTAGAGATTTGAGATATTCAAACACCTCTTGATAGGTTATGAAAGTGGAATTTTGTTTAATTTGTTGAATTCTTCAACAATATTAGTGGGAGTGAGCTTACTAAATCTAACACACAAGTCCTTAGCAAATTGGTTCCAAGTGGCCACAAGGTTATGGACTTGCCAACCTTGGAACAAGGCATTAGGGATCTCACTAAGGAATAAACTAGCAAGTTCTACCATGTGTTATTCTTCAATGCTATAGATTAAGAAGTACTTGGTGCATTTTCATATCCAGTCCCGTGGGTTAGTATCAAAGAAAGGCAGGTCCATTTTAAAGTGGAGAGTACTATTCTAAGGGTTTCTCTGAGTGGGTGGGTGCCCCTAAACAGGAAATATGTAGTTATCTCTCCTATGTGATGCCATATTTGGTATATTGATGGTGTGACCCCCATTTTCAACAAGGTTAGGGTTGGTGGTGCCAGGGCGAGGTCTAGTAAATTGTTATTTCTAAGAAGGGGACCCCAATTCCGTAAGGAATGGAGGTGGGTTGGGATTTAAAGGATCCCATGGTCTTTAGCACGATGGCTTGTCAAAAACCCTTTATCAGCATGCGAAAATTTGTTCTCAACATCAAGGAGGGGAGGGACAGTAGATTTACCTTTCAAGGAAGTCCTAAATAAGTCGACAAGATTACCCAATTATTGGGATAGCTCCGTTAGTGCCTTATCTGAGTTGCATGCAAGGACTCAACCGTCAATCGGAGCTCAAGGAGATCAGATTGAGTGTTGGCGGTGCTTCAATTTACCGTCTCCTCAAGGCATTGGAAATGGTCACTAAGGTTGCCAATGTGTTGCTCATGACTGGCGGAACGATCTTCTAGGTTTGCAAACGATTTGCATTTGTCATATGTGCTCTCTTTGTTAGGTTGATGACCAAAGAGATCAGCGATTCCTCAAGATCTGAGGTCGTTGATACCAAATTGTTAGGTTTATTATTCATTAACCTAACAAGCCCATCTCTAAAGAGGAGCCAGAGCTGTTAGATAGTGAGAATACACAAGAAAAAGGAGAGAAGAGGTAAAGAGAAAGAGAGAAAAGGAGAATACTTAGGGTTTTTCATTCATAAGTCTGACTAAAGTCAACATTATAATATATATAGGACTAAAGACATGGCTTGCACAGACTACTAATGCCAAGTCATATCTGAGTTGTAATGTACTAAATAGCAAAATAAAGAATTACATTTTAAGTGATAGGCAATAAAGTACTATGCAAGTCTATCCATCATAATAATTATTTATTACAGATAGATCCATTCCTTATTATCCTAACAGTTAACTTAGGAAGTTACATAGGCTACCCTTTCCTAAAAGTGCAGTATGGAAAGCAAAAGAAAGGCTAGAATTGGTCCATATTGATGTATGTGGACCAATGAGGATAGGTTCTTTGAGTAATAATTTATATTTTATCTTGTTCATAGATGATTTTGCAAGGATGATTTGGGTTTATTTCCTCAACAATAGATCATAAGTTTTTTCAGTATTCAAGTAGTTTAAAGCTCAAGTTGAAAGGGAATGTGGATTTCAGTCAAAAAACAAGTTTTGTGATGATTTTGGGAATTAAGCATCAATTTTCTGTCAGTTACACACCTGAACAGAATGGGATTTCAGAGAGAAAAAATAGAACGGTTATGGAAATGGCTAGATGCATGTGTTGGCTCAAGGGTCAAAATTCTTATCTTGAATTTTGATGATTAATACAAAACAAATAAATTTAAATTATATTATCTGTGCTAATTTTATTTTATGCAGAATTACTATGGAAAGAAACCATACAAGGCAAGTCCTACATTAAGTGTGAAGATTTCGAAGACCTAGTAGCTAGGTATTTAGGAAACTTTGTAGGATAGAGAGAAAGTCCATATATGAGCACAAAAATCCTTTTCTCTCTCAAAAAAAAATATTTTTCGGAAAAATAGTTTTCTTCAAAATAATTTATTTTCGAAAATATTCCTTCAAATCGAAAAGATTTATTTTCCTAAA
Source organism: Jatropha curcas (assembly GCF_041381405.1). NCBI lineage: Eukaryota > Viridiplantae > Streptophyta > Magnoliopsida > Malpighiales > Euphorbiaceae > Jatropha > Jatropha curcas. The sequence continues at coordinate 21,125,084 of NC_143159.1, forward strand.
ACTTAAGAGATTTTTTCTCTAATGTTTTTAATAATAAAATCATTCACCTTTTCCGGAAATATTTTTTGAAAGATCTAAAGTATTTTAAAGTTATTCTCTTACCTTAAAAATGAAGAAAAATCTCTTTCGGTTTTGGTAAGTGCATCTTTCCGCAAATAATTTCTCTCCAAAATAAATGCTGTCGTAAATCTTTTCTAAAGGAAAATCGGGTTTTATTTTCTTACCAAAAGGGGATAAAACAATTTTTGGTAACAAAGATCTTCACATCTTCTAAAATAAGAAAAGAAAATATTCTGATCTCTTTCAAAAAAGTGATAGCGCCTTTGTTTCCTATATAAAGGAACATTCACGCCTTAAACATTTGGTGAAGTAAGAGGTTTTGTTTTAAGAGCACTCTCTCATTGAACAAATCTTTATCTCTCAAAACTTACTCTTCCCCCATTTTCTTTTCATCTCTACACTTAACGTTTTCAATATTTAAAGTGAAAAGAATTTTTACAATTACTTTTGAAAAACAATTCTGTGTTCTAATCGATCTTCTAATATGGTAAAATTGTTTTTCCTGTGCTTATATAGGCATTTCTTTCTGTCTATTTAGATTGTGTAATCTATAGTAGATAGGCCCTTTATTTGTTAAACTTTTGAGTGTAATAGCTTAGGTTAGAAGCTATTGAGATAGAGGTTATCAAGCGACCTTCTCCATGTGTGGGATAGTAATGTCTTGAATCGAGTTTTCTGTACTCTACCAAAAACAGAAAGGGTTGAGGTTAACTAGAACCTTTGGAAATCTAGGTTTTTGATCTATTGCCTTGTACTGTTGGTTTGTCTCTTACCCTTTAAAAGAGATAACTTAGTGGAGGATCTCAAGATGCGTCTTGGGGAGTGGATGTAGGCGAGTTAGTGCCGAACCACTATAATTCTCGGTGTTGATCTCTTTATTTCTGAAGTTTGGTTGATACTGTCTCTTTTACACTCTTGTTTAATTTTTAGAAACGCTGAAATTGTTAATATTCAGATGTTCTAAAACGGTAATAAGTTTCATCTTTCCTGAACATTAGAACTCTGGTATTCTAATAAAGTGAATATACAATGTTCTAACTGTTGTTCTATTCCCAGTATATTTCACTATTTGGGTTTCTATTTAATGTTCTAAACTTTATGAGGATGTTCTAATCTTGATAGCTCTCCATCATAAAGTTGTTCTAATTTTTTGATTAAAGCTCTGTGAAGAAGTTCTAAACTTAATAACTGTCATTCACATAGCTTTATATATGTTTACTCAAACTTTATGAGGAAGTTTCAATTTCTATAACTTTCCTTCATAAAGAAGTTCTGATGTATAAGTCAGTGAGAAGCTATTCTAATCAATAGCTGCGCTTCACACAGACTTTCTATCTTTTATAATTAGAACATTGTGAGGGTATTCTAATTCATATTCTATTCTCACAAAGTTCTGTGTGTGTTTTTCCGCTGTGCTTAGAATTCTTATTTCTGTTTAGAATTTCTAAATTTTGTATCTGAGTTTAGAAAACCCAATTCACCCCCCCTCTTGGGTTGTGCCATACATATTCGGGACCCACAATCTGGTATCAGAGCGTTGGCTCTTGACTTACCTAAGCTTAACCGCTTAAGAGATAAGATCCCATGGCAACCCCACTTCCTCTTACTTCTTTAGAAGGACAATCTGTTTCTAGACCTCCTTTGTTCAATGGCTCTAATTACTCTTACTGGAAAACTAGAATGAAAAATTTTATGAAATCAGTTGATATAAATTGTTGGAGAAATGTTGTAACTGGTCCTTGCATTCCCATGAAAACTGTAGGAGATGAGCTAGTTAGAAAAACTGAAGAAGAATATACCGATGGTGACTGGAATGATATTGTTGTAAATGCAAAGGCCATTAATATTCTTCATTGTGCTTTAGATGCAACTGAATATAACAAAGTGTCTGAATGTAAATCTGCAACAGAGGTATGGGAAAAACTTAAAGTAACCTATGAGGGTACAGACAGGGTAAAAGAATCCAGAACAAATATCCTTTGGAGAGAATATGAAATGTTTAGTATGAAAGAAGGAGAAACTATTGCAGAACTAAACTCTAGATTTACCAATATAGTTAATCCTTTGAGAACTCTCGGAAAGGAAATTTCAGAAGATGAGCTTGTTAAGAAAATCCTTAGAATTCTACCAAGAAAATGGGATTCTATAGGAACTATTATGAATTACAAAGAGACTCCCGTCACTTATGATTATCTTATAGGAGCTCTTATTTCAGAAGAAATGAAATCTTCCTTGACAACGGAAGATAAGAAAAAGAAAGGACTGGCTTTGAGGGTAGACTCTAGTGAAGAAAGTTCTTCTGATCTTGATAGTGATGATTTAGCACTTGTTGCTAAAAGGTTTAAAAAGTTCTATCGAAAGGGTGGAAGGCCACAGAAAAAGTTTAACAAAAAGAACTTTCCATCTAAAAATAGTAACTTGCCTAAGAAAGAATGATAAGTGTAAATTTTATAGTGTTTTTAATATAGTTTTTATTAGAATTTTAGTAAGTTTTTACTTCTTTAATTTAATTTTAAATCACTTTTAGTATAATTGTGTTTAAAAGCTTCCTTGGTCTTTAATCCGCTTGATCTAAGAGAAAATTGCAGAAATTTGGCGCAGAAAAGAACTTTAGAATGCAAGGCACTCAGCTTCTAGCACGCCCAGCCCGTGCTGGAAGGCACGCCCGTGCTAGAAGCCAAGTAAACCAAAGGAGAGACAGAAGAGAGCACGGCCAGGGTGTGTCAAAAGGCACGGCCGTGCTACAATGGGACCAGGGCGTGTCAAGCATAGCACGCCCATGGCAACTCTAGACAGACTTCCAGAGAAGAGCACGCCCTGCCTGTGCTCTGTAGCACGCCCGTGCCTCAGTACTTCACTAGGCCGTGCTACCTAGCACGCCCCGTGCTTCACTAGCCAGACCTCCAGACTACAGCACGCCCAGCCCGTGCCATGAAGCACGCCCGTGCTGCCCAGGCAGAACCAGCGTGAATTTAACACGCAAATCAAGCCTTTCTCACATGGGCCGACTTCAGGGAGTTTCCTAAACACACTAAACAAGACCTGGACCTATTCTTGAAGAAAAAGGAGTCCTAATCAAGAAGAAATCAAGAGCCTAAACAGTTATGATCTCCTATAAAGGATTTTGTGCTAAATAAGGATTCTATTTTCCTAAAAAGGAGTCAGACTTGCCTTCAGGATCTCTATATAAAGGGAGGAACTTCTCATAGTAGGGGATCTCATTTTTTTGTGCAACACTTTACATAATTCTCTTCTTCTCAAAGATTTCAAGCTTCAAATAATTGTGCTAAGATTCAAGGAAGCCATCAATATAGTTGTGATACAGTTTTTATTCTAAACTCTTCATCTTGTTTCTTTCTTTATTATTGTCTTTAAATATAATGAATGATTCAAGTATGATTGAGCTTAATTTAATTACTATGTCTAGCTAAACTTTTATACTAGGGATTTGATGTAATTTAATTCGATTCCAGCTTATAATATTAGATTTATTTTTCTTTGTTCTTGTTATAACTTATTATTGTGCTTAAGGCTTCCAGGCAGAAAAAATTCCCCTGGATTGAATTATTTCAATAATCACATTCGGGAGAAGGGTTATTGATATGAACAAGGTAATAATTTACTTGAGAATAATAATTTGATGTGGAAACTATATGGTTTGACTCAAGGGGGGCTTTCATAAGTTAATAAAGTATTAAGTTGTGAATTCATAAAACAACCATAAAACCTAATGATCTGATTCATGTTTAATTTTACTATTAAGATAGGTGATTAAATTGGATTAGAATAGCTAACAATAAATCGGGAGAGCTTGTTGGTAACCTTAGGGTTGTTTTCTCCTACTTGAACAATTAAACTTGATCAATGAACTAATAGAATAAGCTGGATAGAATTAAATGAAATCAAATTCCCTAGTAGCTTAATCCCCTGATTTCTTTTCACCTAAATTTTGTGTTTGATCTCTTTTACTTTGAATTTTATTTACTTTACAGCGAATCTCCTTTATCGTCGTCTAAATAATAATAGGTTAACATAATTTTGGTAATTGATAAACAATCCCTGTGGATACGATACTTTCTTACTCTATACTACTTGTTGCGATTTCGTACACTTGCGAAAAACGCTGTCAAGTTTTTGGCGCCGTTGCCGGGGATTGGCATATCAATATCAATACGAATTACCCTGTTGTTAATTTAGACACTCTTTTTATTTTTACTTAATTTTCTCCTACGAATTATTCCAGGTGTTTTATGCAAAGAAGATTGAGAAGGACTGAACCTCTAATCTTTGATCCGGAAATTGAGCGAACTTGTCGTAGGCACAACGCTGCAAGAAAAGCAAGAGAAATAAAATTCGAACAACAAGCAGACATGGCCAACGAAAACGAAAACAGAAACGAAAACGTAGTTGGACCACCACTTCAACATCCGATCCGTACCTTAAGGGATTATACAACACCTAATCTGAATGGGACAACCTCAAGTATTACAAGACCTAGGGTAGAAGCCAATAACTTTGAAATTAAACCTGCAATTATCCAAATGCTCTCTACCTCGATCCAATATGGAGGTTTGCCTAGTGAAGATCCTAATGCTCACATCACCAATTTTTTGGAAATTTGTGACACATTCAAACAAAATGGTGTTTCTGAAGATGCAATCAAGTTGAGGCTTTTTCCTTTTACTCTTAGGGATAAAGCTAGATCATGGTTACAATCGTGTCCCGCTGGAAGTTTTACCACATGGGATGAATTAGCTCAAAAATTCCTAGCTAAATTCTTCCCATCCTCAAAAACCACCAAGCTGCGTAATGAGATAATGACATTTGCTCATCATGATCAAGAGAGCTTGTACGAAGCTTGGGAAAGATTCAAGGACTTGCTAAGGAAGTGCCCGCATCACAGTTTGCCCAAGTGGCTACAGGTACAAACTTTTTATAATGCATTATCTCCTAATATCAAAATTACTCTAGATGCAGCTGCAGGTGGATCCTTTGAAAAGAAAGGTATTGATGAAGCATATGAGTTGATAGAGGAGATGGCAAGCAACAGCCACTACCAAAACAATACCGAAAGGAGAAGAACCGCAGGAGTCTATGAAATAGACGCCATTACAGCACTCAATGCCAAGGTAGATAACATGGTAAGGAAATTGGACATGTTAACCACTAATCCTGTGAATTCGATTATGCAAGTGTGTGATAGGTGCAATGGACAACATGGAATTGGGGAATGTGTCATGGACTCTTTAAATCCACAAACTTTGGAACAAGTGAACTATGTGATGAATCAAGGAAGAAAGAATTACCCTTATTCAAATTCATATGACAACAGGTTAAGGAACCATCCTAACCTATCCTATGGTAATCCTAACAATGCCTTGAATGCACCACCTGGTTTCCATCCTCCGGAAAAGAAATCTCATGACGACCTCCTCACTGCTCTTTCCAAATCACACATGGAGTTCATGAATGAAACTAGAGAAAACCATAAAATCCAGCAGGCCGCAATAAGGAATTTGGAAATTCAGTTGGGGCAATTTGCAAACATGATGGCATCTCGACCTCAAGGTACGTTACCTAGCAATACTGAAAAGAATCCAAAAGAACAAGTGCAGGCTATTACCTTGAGGAGCGGCAAACAATTAGATGAACCACCAAGGAAAGAAAAGGAAGAAAAAAACAGCCAAAGGTGCCTATCATTGACTTGGAGGAAAAAGAAAAGGTAAAACCATATGTTCCCCCTGTACCCTTTCCACAAAGATTAAAGAAAGCACAAGATGACAAGAGCTTCCTCAAGTTCCTGGATGTGTTTAAGAAGCTTCAAATCAATATTCCTTTTGCTGAAGCTCTTGCACAAATGCCTAGCTATGCTAAATTCCTAAAAGATATCTTGAGCAAGAAACGAAGAATTGATGATCAAGAAACGGTAATGTTAACCGAGGAGTGCAGTGCGATTATCCAAAACAAACTGCCTCCAAAGTTAAAAGATCCAGGAAGTTTTTCTATCCCTTGTAACATTGGTAATCTTGACTTTGAAAAAGCTTTGGCAGATTTGGGTGATAGCATCAATCTTATGTCCTATGAAGTTTTTAAGATGCTAGGTATGGGAGAACTCAAGCCAACAAGGATGTCTTTGCAACTAGCAGATCGTTCAATTAAATATCCTAGAGGGATTGTCGAAGACGTACTTGTGAAGGTAGGTACATTCATCTTTCCTGTTGATTTTGTTATTCTTGACATTGATGAGGACAGGGAAGGATCTCTAATTTTGGGAAGGCCTTTTCTTGCAACTGCAAGAGCATTAATTGATGTTTATGAGGGTAAGTTGACCTTAAGAGTTGGACAGGAAGAAATTGTCTTTGATGTACTTAAATCGTGTAAACTTCCTATGGACTATGGAGACTGTTTTAGAATTGATGTTGTTGATGAATGTGTGGAAACCACTTTGCATGTTGAAAATAACACTAATGAATCAAGCATCTTGAATGAAAAAGAAAAGGAACTTTCTAAGCATGAACTGAAACAACTTCCACCTCATTTAAAACATGCATTCTTAGGTGAGAACCATTCTTTTCCTGTTATTATTTCTTCTCACCTAACGCTTGATCAAGAGGAAAGGTTGTTACAGGTTCTACGAAGGCACAAGAAAGCTTTAGGGTGGTCTATCTCGGATCTACAAGGAATAAGCCCAAGTGTGTGCATGCATAAAATCTTGATGGAAGAAGACTACAAACCTTCAATCGAGCACCAAAGGCGATTGAATCCTAATATGAAGGAGGTAGTCAAGGCTGAAATCATCAAACTCCTAGATGCCGGTATCATTTATCCGATTTCAGACAGTAATTGGGTAAGTCCTGTCCAAGTTGTTCCAAAGAAGGGAGGTATGACAGTTATCTCTAATGAAAACAATGAACTCATCCCCACAAGAACAGTCACAGGTTGGCGTGTGTGTATAGATTATAGAAAATTAAATAAAGCAACACGCAAGGACCATTTTCCCCTTCCCTTTATTGATCAAATGCTTGAGAGACTTGCAGGTTATCCTGTCTATTGTTTCCTAGATGGCTACTCAGGGTACTTCCAAATACCTATAGCCCCTGAAGACCAAGAGAAAACCACATTCACCTGTCCTTATGGCACTTTTGCCTATAGGAGAATGCCTTTTGGGCTATGCAATGCCCCTGCAACCTTTCAAAGGTGCATGATGTCCATCTTTTCTGATATGGTGGAAAAATTTATTGAAATATTCATGGATGATTTTTCTGTATTTGGTTCTTCCTTCGATGCATGCCTTCATAATTTATCTTTAGTGATGCAACGATGTGAAGATACTAACCTTGTGTTAAATTGGGAAAAATGTCACTTCATGGTTAGTGAAGGTATTGTCCTAGGGCATAAAATCTCTCAAAAGGGGATTGAAGTAGACAAGGCAAAAATTGAGGTAATTGAAAAACTACCTCCCCCTAACACAGTGAAGGGCATAAGAAGTTTTCTTGGGCATGCAGGAATTTACAGGAGATTCATAAGGGATTTCTCAAAAATCACTAAACCTCTTTGCAAATTGTTAGTTAAAGATGTTCCATTTGATTTTGACAAAGAATGTTTAGATGCTTTTAACAGGTTGAAGAAGGAGTTAATCTCAGCCCCGATCATCACTACACCAGATTGGACTTTACCTTTCGAGCTTATGTGTGATGCTAGTGATCATGCTGTAGGAGTTGTGCTTGGACAGAGAAAAGACAAGAAGTTGCATGTTATTTATTATGCCAGTCGCACATTGAATGATGCGCAATTAAACTATGCAACTACGGAAAAAGAATTATTGGCTATTGTTTTTGCTTTTGACAAATTCAGGGCATATCTAATTGGAGCTAAAACAATCGTCTACACAGATCACTCCGCCATCAAATACTTCCTGGAAAAGAAAGATACAAAGCCGAGACTCATTCGTTGGGTACTTTTATTGCAAGAATTTGACCTAGAAATTCGCGACAAAAAGGGGACCAAGAACCTCGTTGCTGACCATCTTTCCAGGCTTGAATTGGGGGAAGAAGATACAAGCAAGCTACAAATCAATGAAAGCTTTCCTCATGAGCAACTTCTTCTAGTAGCAAATGCTCAAACCCCCTGGTACGCTGACATAGTTAATTATCTTGTTTGCAGAATTCCTCCTCCCAATTTTTCTTATCAACAAAGAAAAAAATTTTTTCATGATATCAAATTCTACTATTGGGAGGAGCCATTTTTGTTCAAGTATTGCAGTGATCAGCTTTTCAGAAGATGTATACCGGAGACTGAAATAGAAAGTGTCCTTAAATTTTGCCATTCAATGGAATGTGGAGGTCACTTTGGAGCAAGCAAAACAGCTGCACGTATACTAGAAAGTGGTTTGTATTGGCCTAATCTCTTTAAAGATGCTTATAACTATGTTCGTCTTTGTGATCGTTGTCAAAGGTTAGGTAATATTTCGAAGAGACATGAGATGCCCTTAAATAGCATCCTTGAAGTTGAAATTTTCGACGTATGGGGTCTGGACTTTATGGGACCTTTTCCACCATCATATTCAAATCAATACATTCTAGTGGCGGTGGATTATGTGTCAAAGTGGGCAGAAGCTGTTGCTCTTCCAAATAACGATGCCAAAAGTGTGATGAGCTTCATCAAGAAAAACATTTTTACAAGGCATGGAACTCCCAGGGCGATAATCACGGACGGAGGTAAGCATTTTTGTAATAGATATTTAGACTCCCTTCTTGCAAAATATGGTGTCACTCATCGTGTAGGTACTCCATATCATCCTCAAACCAGTGGACAAGTAGAGGTCACTAACAGAGAAATCAAAAAGATCCTCGAAACCACTGTTGGACAATCGAGAAAGGATTCGTCCAAAAAGCTAGACGATGCTCTATGGGCCTACAGAACGGCATTCAAAACGCCTATAGGTATGTCTCCATATCGCATGGTGTATGGTAAGGCTTGTCATCTTCCTATAGAGTTAGAACATAAGGCGTTTTGGGCCATTCAATTTTTTAACTTTAATGCAAAGGAGGTTGGTCAAAAGCGATTGCTACAGCTAAACATGATGGATGAAATGCGCCTTCACGCTTATGAAAATGCCAAAATATACAAAGATCGCACTAAACAATGGCATGATAAGCGCATTATCATGAGGGATCTAAAGGTAGGCCAGCAGGTGTTGCTCTATAACTCTAGACTTCGGTTATTTCCTGGTAAGTTGCGCTCTAGGTGGTCTAGACCATTCACAATCAAGGAAATCTTTCCTCATGGCGCGATTGAGATAGTGGATGGTAAGTCGAATCGAAGTTTCAAGGTAAATGCTCAACGTTTGAGAAGCTATTATAATGAAACCTTTGAACCCATCAAGACTACAATTGGTCTTGCTTAGCTAAATTAAGATAAGTGCGTCGAACTTAACGACGTTAAACAAAAGTGCTCATGGGAGACAACCCATCTATTTTTATTAAATTTTCGTCCATTTATTTATTTTTATTCCCTATTTTATTTGTCAAAATCCCAAATTTTCTCCATAAGTGTTCTTTTGTTTAGTTAAGAGTTTTTGTAGGAAAAAGTGGAAATCCAGAACCAAGCACGCCCTAGCCGTGCTGGGCGGCACGCCCAAGTCGCACTACGAAGCAAGTCTCAACAAAGAAAAATGCCCAAGTCGCGAGCGCGACATTCATATGCGCGGGCGCGACAAGCAGATCTGAGTGTCAGAAGCAATTGGACCAGAAGACGCGAGCTAAAGACGCGAGCGTGATATTCATATGCACGGGCGCGAGCTAAAGTCGCGAGCGCGACATTCATATACGCGGGCGCGAGCTGAAGTCGTGAGCGCGACATTCATATGCGCGGGCGCGACAAGCAGATCTGAGTGTCAGAAGCAATTGGACCAGAAGACACGAGAAGACGCGAGCGCGATATTCATATGCGTGGGCGCGAGGAAGCACCTTTGAGAGGCAGAAAGTTTGCCAGCAAAATACGCGAGCGCGACTTTCATATGCGCGAGCGCGAAAAGAACTTGAGAGGCAGAGAAGAGCACGCCCAAGCCGTGCTATGTAGCACGCCCGTGCCAGGTACGCCACTTTTGTTGTTTTGCAGGTCAGAGGGGAGCACGCCCAGGCCGTGCTCATCAGCACGGCCGTGCCACGATCAGACCAACTCATTTATTGGCACCCCTATTTAAAGAGCACGCCTCCAAACCTTCTCTTTTCCATCTCGCACGCCCTAGCCGTCAACTCCTGTCTCTCAAACTTTCTCTTTTCTTCTCCCTTTTCTCTCAAATCAAACACTCTCCACCCAAAATTTTCACATAATCAACTCCAACAATGCCTCCTAGATACAAACGTAGCAGACCCGCATCATCCGTTGCTGCTCGGAAGCGTTCGACTACGCGATCCTCCACGGCTCCTCAACCTCCTTCACCTCCTGAAATTCCATTCGAATTTGCCTCATCCGATCAACAAGAAAGGTACACAAAATTATCTCTTCGGCCTATTTTACCGAATAGATTTATCGATGAGGCTGCCTTAGCGCAAGTGGGTCTTAGGGATATTGTGTTAGACCCTCTTAAGAGAATAGGATGGGGGGAATTTATTGATATGAAGGACTTAGTCTATGCCCCTCTAACTCTAGAATTTCTGAGTTCCTATCGCGCTTTTATTCTGTTATTGCCTAATTCACCACCAAGCAGGGTTAACTTTAGGCTTCTTAGTCAAGACTTTGAACTAACTGTGAATGAAATTAGCCACATTTTTGGGTTTCCTACAGACAATAGCCAGATACAAATATCTAGTGATTTTAGTGCGCGTAATACTTGGCAAAATTTGACAGGTGAAGTGAATTACAATCCTAGATATTCTAAAGCATCCAAATTAAAAAAACCTTCCTTGCGCTACATTCACAAATTCTTATCTAATTCCATTTTTGGAAGGAGTGAAAGTGATGGGGTGCTAAGTTTGAACGAATTATATTTTCTGTGGGCTATTGAGAATGGGGTTTTATTGAATGTTGGTTATTGGCTCTGCCAAAAATTTGGAAAGGTGGCTGGAGCCGACAAGGGGGCCATAATGGTGGGATGTTTTATAACTCGGATTGCTAGATACTTACAGGTTTGGAACCCGGCTAGGCCAATTTATGATTGTGTAGGAGGAGGGCGTGGTACTAGACTGGACCTAGATGTTATGATACATATGAAACTGATTGAAAAAGTCGGGGATACATATCAAGTACTGGGCGCCCCAGAAGCTAATCCTGATGATACAGGAGCAGAGGCAGCCGGTGGAGCTAACATGGAAGAGGATAATCCTCCTCCTTTTCCTTCTTCTTTTGGTGCAGGTACTTCCGGTGTCGGTCCATCGTTCCAAGGCACAACCAACATGTCGAACGATGAAGTCCTTGCAAGAATGATGTCTCGGATGGACCTCTTTGACACGCGCCTTAAATGTATGGAAACGATGATCGCAAACCGTTTCCAATCCATCGAGATTATGAACGGTAGTCTTGATTCTCGGATGGACACCATGCAAGGCCAACTCCAAACCATCCTCCAGCTTCTGCAGCCACCTCCACCACCAGAGAATTGACGGATTTCTCACTTTTCTTTGTTTTATTTTTGTTTATTTGTTCTAATACATTGTCTTGGTTGCTTTCACTTTAGTTTATTTGTTATTTGAATTTTTATAACTTTTTAGTAGTTTGTTTTGTTCTTAATGTTTAGTTGCTCTTTTAGCTAAGACTCTTCCCACACCCGTTCTATTGTATTGTTCAATACAATGTTGGTAAGATTTCTTCTTCTCTCTTACTGCTTTCCTTCTAGTAATGCAATAAGTTTGGGGAATTTATGCACATTGGGGACAATGTGATTGATTGAATTGGGGGAAGGGAATTTTGGCAAAAATTTTTGTTTTTGTTTAACATTTTTGGAATGATTACAAGTAAGCTTGAAAGTTCTCATGTCTAGTAATGAGTGTTAAATATAGTCGATTCTAAATTCTAGCATATTTAAGTTTTGAATTTGAATTTTTGACTCAATCATGTTCATTGATCTAAACTATTTGTTTCTAGACTTTTAAAACACTGATTTTTATGAAAGTTATGATATAAAGGTGTGTTTTACTCTAAAGTATTTTAAACCTTGGCATTCCTAGAACAAAAATTAGAACTTCCTTCGAGGCGAGAAATTTAAATGTTTACATCTTGAAAGAGATGATTTAGGCAATTTTTGTTGACACCTATATAGCCTAAACTACCTAAACAAAAATATATGACCTTTGAAACCCACTTTGAAGCTTTAAACCGTACAATTTTCTTCTTCACCATAAATAAACCAGGCCATTAAAGCCAAATTCAAATCTCTTACCCTAAGTACAAAGGATTGTATGATTAAAAGATTCGACTTTTAATTAGAATATAGCAACAAAGAGGGAGAATTCATCAATCAATACTAGCAAATAAAGAAAAGAGGAAAGAATCAAGAAAGAGGCACATGCAAAGCAATCAAAAGAATGCAAGAAGAATGGTAAAGCAAGTAAGAATACTGCCAAAATATTAAGAAAAGACCTTGCACAAGATGCCTCTAGCTAGTAAGAAAGCTTCAAAACCAACACTCCCTAGAACTAGTAAAAGTTTAATTAAAATAGAATCTTGAATATTATACATTCTTTTGTACTCTTTGACTACCCTTTTATCCTTTCTTTTGATTAAGCAAAATTTGCACCAAGAAAGCCCCATTACAACCCAAAATAAAGATCTTTTGATCTTTTAATTGTATGCATTTAAATCGTGGAGAAAGAATGACTAATTCTGCATATGGGAATGCCACTGTTGCACTATCAATTGTCTTATTTTTGAAAGGTTGAAAATTCTTTAGATAATTCATGTCCTATTTATCATAAATTGAATAAATATTAGTGTTGACAATCTCTTTAAACTTGTATTTTACTCAATGAATGTGTTTTATTCAAAAATAAAAGTCAAACTTAAGCATAATTAGCATGGAGAACGATTGAGTTTATTCACTTGTTTACTAATCATGATATCATGAAAGATTATTGAAATCATCTCCAACCATGTTAAACTAGTGTCGTCAAATTATTTTTCCTTTAGTTTTGTTGCTTGAGGACAAGCAATGGTTTAAGTTTGGGGAATTTTGATAAGTGTAAATTTTATAGTGTTTTTAATATAGTTTTTATTAGAATTTTAGTAAGTTTTTACTTCTTTAATTTAATTTTAAATCACTTTTAGTATAATTGTGTTTAAAAGCTTCCTTGGTCTTTAATCCGCTTGATCTAAGAGAAAATTGCAGAAATTTGGCGCAGAAAAGAACTTTAGAATGCAAGGCACTCAGCTTCTAGCACGCCCAGCCCGTGCTGGAAGGCACGCCCGTGCTAGAAGCCAAGTAAACCAAAGGAGAGACAGAAGAGAGCACGACCAGGGTGTGTCAAAAGGCACGGCCGTGCTACAATGGGACCAGGGCGTGTCAAGCATAGCACGCCCATGGCAACTCTAGACAGACTTCCAGAGAAGAGCACGCCCTGCCTGTGCTCTGTAGCACGCCCGTGCCTCAGTACTTCACTAGCCTGTGCTACCTAGCACGCCCCGTGCTTCACTAGCCAGAGCTCCAAACTACAGCACGCCCAGCCCGTGCCATGAAGCACGCCCGTGCTGCCCAGGCGGAACCAGCGTGAATTTAACACGCAAATCAAGCCTTTCTCACATGGGCCGACTTCAGGGAGTTTCCTAAACACACTAAACAAGACCTGGACCTATTCTTGAAGAAAAAGGAGTCCTAATCAAGAAGAAATCAAGAGCCTAAACAGTTATGATCTCCTATAAAGGATTTTGTGCTAAATAAGGATTCTATTTTCCTAAAAAGGAGTCAGACTTGCCTTCAGGATCTCTATATAAAGGGAGGAACTTCTCATAGTAGGGGATCTCATTTTTTTGTGCAACACTTTACATAATTCTCTTCTTCTCAAAGATTTCAAGCTTCAAATAATTGTGCTAAGATTCAAGGAAGCCATCAATATAGTTGTGATACAGTTTTTATTCTAAACTCTTCATCTTGTTTCTTTCTTTATTATTGTCTTTAAATATAATGAATGATTCAAGTATGATTGAGCTTAATTTAATTACTATGTCTAGCTAAACTTTTATACTAGGGATTTGATGTAATTTAATTCGATTCCAGCTTATAATATTAGATTTATTTTTCTTTGTTCTTGTTATAACTTATTATTGTGCTTAAGGCTTCCAGGCAGAAAAAATTCCCCTAGATTGAATTATTTCAATAATCACATTCGAGAGAAGGGTTATTGATATGAACAAGGTAATAATTTACTTGAGAATAATAACTTGATGTGGAAACTATATGGTTTGACTCAAGGGGGGCTTTCATAAGTTAATAAAGTATTAAGTTGTGAATTCATAAAACAACCATAAAACCTAATGATCTGATTCATGTTTAATTTCACTATTAAGATAGGTGATTAAATTGGATTAGAATAGCTAACAATAAATCGGGAGAGCTTGTTAGTAACCTTAGGGTTGTTTTCTCCTACTTGAACAATTAAACTTGATCAATGAACTAATAGAATAAGCTGGATAGAATTAAATGAAATCAAATTCCCTAGTAGCTTAATCCCCTGATTTCTTTTCACCTAAATTTTGTGTTTGATCTCTTTTACTTTGAATTTTATTTACTTTACAGCGAATCTCCTTTATCGTCGTCTAAATAATAATAGGTTAACATAATTTTGGTAATTGATAAACAATCCCTGTGGATACGATACTTTCTTACTCTATACTACTTGTTGCGATTTCGTACACTTGCAAAAAACGCTGTCAAAGAACCTTCTGAAATGGTTTGTTATGAATGCAACAAACCTGGACATATCAAGCCAAATTGTCCTAAACTAAAAAAGAAGTCAACGAAAGAGAAGCTGAAGCAGGCTTTCGTAGCTGCCTGGAGTGATTCAGATGATTCTAATCCTGAAAGCCATGATGATCAAGAAGAAATTGCTAATATCTGTCTGATGGCTACTATCGACTCTGAATCTAAAGAAATTAGCACTCTGACTTCAACACAGAAAGCTGGAATCAACGAAACAAATGCAAAGATCCATGAGAATGATGAAAGCACTGTAAGTATTTCTGAACCTGAATCAGAAAGTGATCTTCTAAATACTTACAATAATCTTTGCAATGAGTTTGAAAAACTTGTTAGAAAGCATAAAGTTCTAAAGAAAGATTTCAGAAAATTAAGATCTGAAAGTAATCATTTAAAAGATGATTTTTATCAAGAAGTTACATGCAAAGATCTTATTATAGAAATCAAATATCTTAAAAGTTGTAATAATCGATTTTCTGAAAATCTGACACATCTTGAAGAAAAATGCAAAAATCTGAATTCTGAAAATGAATCCTTGAAAACTGAGATTAGAATTCTAAAGTCAATTTCAGAATCTTTTTCTAAAGAGAAAACAAGTTCTAATAGCATTTCTAAACTGAATCGTGTTTCTAATCAGAAAAATGTTGTTTCTAATGTTGTGACTTTAGAACATCAAAGTTTCAACAAAAAGAAGAATCATAGTGCACCTGCTACCACTAACCCTCCAGGACCTAATATGAGTTGGGTACCTAAATCTGCTTGATCTTTTTAGGTGTGCCTAAGTAGCGAGCTGAAGATAGAGATGTGGTACATGGACAGCGCTTGCTCTAGGCATATGACTGGTGACAAAAAGAAGTTCACCAGATTAGAAAAGAAAAAGGGAGGTACGGTAAGCTTTAGAGACAAAGCAAAAGGTAAAATCGTTGGTATTGGTGTGGTAGGTTCTAATCCTTCAATAGAAGATGTATGTTTAGTAGAAGGATTACATTATAATTTGTTGAGTGTGAGTCAGATTTGTGATAAAAATAGAAGAGTGATCTTTGAACCCTCTCATTGTGAAGTTCAGAACATGCATGATAATAAAACCTTATTCGTTGGAAAAAGGTTTGGAAATATATACCTAGTAGATCTCTCTGATATGCATAACTAGGATATATGTTTAGTTTCTATTGATAATTCTAGTTGGTTATGGCATAGAAGACTTAGACATGCAAGCATGCACCTTATTTCTAAACTTTCTAAGAAAGATTTGGTTCGTGGTTTGCCAAAGTTGAAATTTGAAAAAGATCATATTTGTGATGCTTGTCAAATGGGCAAACAAACCAGAACTTCTTTTAAATCTAAGGGCATGGTTTCTACTTCTAGACCTTTAGAATTGCTACACCTTGATTTATTTGGTCCAATTACTCCTTCTAGTCTTGGAGGAAAATTCTATGCATTTGTTATTGTAGATGATTACTCAAGATTCACCCGGACACTCTTCCTTAGAAATAAGGATGAGTCATATGACATGTTTGTTCATCTTTACAAGAGAATACAAAATGAGAAAGGTTACAACATCACGGCAATTAGAAGTGATCATGGAGGAGAATTTGAAAATCAGAAATTTAATGCTTTTTGCAACGAGTCAAGAATCTTCCATAACTTCTCCGCACCTAGAACACCTCAACAAAATGGAGTGGTGGAACGCAAGAATAGAACACTTCAAGAAATGGCTAGAACCATGCTGAGTGATTCTAATCTACCAAAGTATTTCTGGGCAGAAGCAGTTAACACTGCCTATTATATTCTAAATAGGGCGTTGGTAAGATCTAATCTTAAAAAGACTCCATATGAGCTATACAAAGGTAGAAAGCCAAATATTGGTTATTTTCATATTTTTGGGTGCAAATGCTTTATTATAGATAACAAGAAAAATCATCTTGCTAAATTTGATGCAAAATCTTATGAAGGGATTTTTCTGGGATATTCTAATAATAGTAAAGCATTTAGAGTATTTAATAAAAAGACTCTAGTTATAGAAGAATCTATTCATGTTGTGTTTGATGAAACTGATTCTACTTCAAGAACATTAGAAAGTGATGATGTTGTAGATTCTAATCCTGAAAAGCAGAATGAGCAATCAGAACAACTAGAATAGCCAAAAAGCGATAAGAACATCAATAGTCAGGCTGAACCAGAATTAGAACATGAAGATCAGAACACAGTTGAAAATCAAATGCCAGAAACAGAAAATGAAGATTCTCAATTACCAAAAGAATGGCGATTTCACAAGTATCATCCTCAAGAAGACATTATGGATAATCCCTCGGAAAGGATGATGACTAGAGGTCAACTTAGAAGATATTTTGGTAATGTTGCTTTCGTTTCTCTATTAGAACCTAAAAATTTAGAAGATGCTCAAAATGATGAAAGTTGGATTCTTGCTATGCAAGAAGAGCTAAATCAATTTGAGATAAACCAAGTTTGAAAAATTGTTTCTAGACCTAAAAATCATTCTGTTATTGGAACAAAATGGGTGTTTAGAAATAAGCTTGATGAACAAGGTAATGTTGTGAGAAATAAAGCAAGATTAGTGGCCCAAGGGTACAACCAAGAAGAAGGCATCGATTTTGATGAAACCTTTGCTCCGGTTGCTAGACTTGAGGCTATTAGAATGCTTTGTGCATTTGCATGCTTTAAAAACTTCATGTTGTATCAAATGGATGTGAAAAGTACTTTTCTAAACGGTTTTCTAAATGAAGAGGTGTATGTAGAACAACCTCCGGGCTTTGAAATTTTTGATAAACCTAATCATGTTTACAAACTTACTAAAGCTCTTTATGGATTAAAGCAAGCTCCTAGAGCTTGGTATGAAAGATTGAGTAAGTTTCTATTAGAAAATGGTTTTTCAAGAGGAAAGGTTGATACAACACTATTTATTAAAAATAAAGCACATGATATTCTAGTTGTACAAATCTATGTTGATGACATAATCTTTGGTTCTACTAACGACCTTCTTTGTAAGGAATTTTCTAAGATTATGCAGGGTGAGTTCGAAATGAGTATGATGGGAGAATTAAACTTCTTCCTTGGACTTCAAATCAAACAATGTGAGAATGGAATTTTAATTAATCAAGAAAAGTATACTAGAGAGTTGTTGAGACGATTCAAAATGGAAAATGCTAAGGTATGTAGTACACCAATGAGTCCATCGTCAAAATTAGAAAAAGATGAAAAAGGCAAGGACGTGGATATCAAGCTGTTTAGAAGTATGATTGGTTCTTTGCTATATCTAATGGCAAGCAGACCAGACATACACTTTAGTGTTTGTCTATGTGCTAGATTTTAATCGTGTCCCAAAGAATCTCATTTAATTGCTATAAAAAGAATGTTAAGATATCTTTGTGGAACTTCTAATCTGGGTTTGTGGTATTCTAAAGATGATACATTTGATCTTGTTGGGTATAGTGATTCTGATTTTGCAGGAAGCAGAATAGATAGAAAAAGCACATCTGGAACTTGTCAATTTCTGGGTAGCACCCTTGTATCATGGTTTAGCAAGAAACAGACATCTATTGCTCTCTCTACTGCAGAAGCAGAATATGTTGCTGCTGGAAGTTGTGTGGCACAAGTTCTATGGATAAAACAACAGTTGGCAGACTATGGACTGAAATTAGAAACAGTACCTATCAAATGTGACAACATAAGTGCCATTAATTTATCCAAGAATCCAGTTCAGCATTCTAGAACCAAGCATATAGAACTCAGACATCACTTCATACGTGATCATGTACAAAAAGGTGATATCGTGATTGAGTTCATTCCCACAGAAAAACAATTGGCAGATATCTTTACAAAACCTTTGAATGAAAGTCAATTTTGCGCAGTTAGAAGAGAACTTGGTATGTTAGTTCTAAACTCGTAACTTTAGAACTCTGTAAGTATGTTCTAAACTGCTTTCTATGTTCGAGATTAGAAGACCTATTATGTTCTAATTTCTGCTTTATGTGAAAAACGATTTTTGTCTAAAACGCACGTTGCCCTGATATGACTTTCTAATGTCATTATCAGAATCCTACTTTAGACTAAATCCAAAAATAGTTATTTTATTGTGTTTGTCTTTATTATGTTTTCGTGTCTTTAGTGCTTTGGCGGTTTTAGGGTTTATTTTATTTTATTTTATTTTTTTTGTTTGTTTTGTTTTATTGTCTTTATTTATTTTGTTTCTTTTGTCTTATTTGTCGTTTTGAATTCCATTTAAAAACTGTTCTTTATTTCTTTCTTCCGCCACTTAAGCGTCTCTATTTTTTGTTAAGTGCTTAGCATTCTCCTTATCTTCTCTTTGCAAACTGAAACCCTAAGTTGCTTTTGAGTTTCGAAATCCGCAACAATGGCCGAATCCAGTTCAAACTCCTCTTCAGACTCTCTTACTGAGCAAGAGCTTCAACTTCTGAAGAAGCTCTCAAAGAAGTATGAACAGAAGGAGTTGAGGGAGAAAAAGGCAAAAGAAAAACCTAAGAAAAGAAAAATCGAAACGGGTACTTCACGAAAACAAGCAGCAAAAGCTCATGACAAAGGTAAGTCGATTCTCTCAACTTACCCTCTTATGCGCTCCTATGTGATTGACTGGAAGTTTTTTGGTGGTGATGAGTTTAACTTTAAGGAACTTTTTGAGTTCCAAGGCTGGATGAAGTTTCTGTCTTTAAATGTGCTGTGTTATGAGAATTTAGTGAAGGAGTTTTATGGCTCATTAAAGGTCAGTGGAGCAGAGGCGATCTCTGTGAAACTCCAGGGTGAGACCAGAGAGTTATCGTATGATGATTTTGGGAAAATTTTTGGTATTCCAAATACTGGGTCCTGAGTGACCAAAATCAAAGACGTGTCTAGGGTTAGTGACTACAAAAAGGAAGACTTTGTGAGAAAAATTGTGAAGAAGCTGTCTGCAGATAAACAAGGCTCGATAGAATGCTCTAACTTGACAGAGAGCATGAAATGGTTGTACAAGCTTATCGTTCATTATATCTATCCAAAGAGCGCCTCTTTAACATATGTGAATCAGGTAGAATTGTGTATAATGTGGCACATTGTTGAGAGAAAACCCCTCAACCTATGTCACATTATTTTTGATAAGCTGCAGAACAATCCCAAGAAGTTACCCTACGGGATGATTCTTACACCAGTTTTTGAGCTTTTGAATGTTAATTTGGATGAGCATGTTGGTAGTTCTGTTTCTAAGTTGGACAACGGGTCCTTGAAGATGAAAGATGAGGAAGAAGAGAAAGAAAAGAAAGTAAAAGAGGAAAAGGAGGAGAAAATGAAGGAAGAAAAGGAAAAAGAAGAAATTGAAAAACAAAAGAAAGTAAAAAGTGAAGCTGAAAAGAAGAAAGAAAAAGTAAAAGGGAAGTTGGAAGAAATAGTAAAAGAAGAAAGGAAATCAGAAAAGAAAGAAGAAGAAAAGAAGTCAGCAGAAAAGGCTGAAGAAGAGGAAGAAGGAACACAAGAAGAGGAATTAGAAAAGGAAAGCACTGTAGAAAAAGAAGAAACAGAAAAGGAGAGCACTGAAGAGTCAGAAAAAGAAACAGGAAAGAAAGAAGAGCTGGAGAAATCAGAAAAAGGGAAGAAAGCTGAGGAAGAAAGTGATGCTGAAACTAATAGAATAGAAATCAGTGATGAGGGAAAGACTACTGAGGGCAAGGCAGAGCAAGAATCTGAGTTATTGTCAGCTCAACGTAGTAGGGATGCTATGCTGAAAAGAATAGAAGAGGAGCTAATAGCAGAACATAACAGGGAACTTGATGAGGCGATTCAACAGTGCAAAACTGTGATTGAACAGAATCAGTCTCTCGTCAAGGTTCTGGAAAGGATGAAAGATGTAAATGCAAGGAAGTTAGCTACTCTAAAGGTGAAAGGAACACCTTACGTTCCCTCTTCAGAGAAACCACAGAAGGTGAAGCACACTACTGGAAAACACAGGACTCATGGAAGAAAGCCTCCACTTCACCCTTCTTCTAAAAGGTCAGAGAGTCCTTCTGAGACTACTCCAGCTCAGCCTTTAAGGAGTTCTAAAAGACTTAGAATTGGTTCTAAGCCTCTCTGATTTATTTCTTATCTGTTTTGAACAATTTATTTGCTTTATCTTTATAGGATTATATTTGTGGAACTGTTTATTTTTTTCTTTATTTTGCTGTGATTTTGTCTAACCCTTTTATATGATGACAAAAAGGGGGAGAACAGGTATTTTGGTGATATTTTGAACACTATTGGTGCGTACGTGGCAACCAAAGTACTTATATTGTGGTTATCTGTGTACTAATATTTTCTAATCTGTATGTTTATCGCTTTCTAATATGGTCCATTTTGATGAGCTATATGTTCTATATGATAAGCTGAGTATTTTTAGAAGTTAAATTCTTATTCTAATGACTGTTTTTGCAGGTTGGACATAAGATCCTTTGTTCTATTTCTAATATCAGTTTCTATTTTTTTTGCTCTGACCATATGTTTTGTTTATTAGAACTTAGAATATCTTGTCAATCTATGCTAGTTCTAATATATATGTGCTCTGATTGTTAGAACTTAGAATATCTTGCCTATTTTTGTGAGTTCTAAAAATCATTTTCTAAAAATGCCTCCCTAGTTCTAATTTTCATAAAACAGTTTTACTGCAACTATTCAGGGGGAGCAAACTACATGTTCTATATTGCTTCATATTAAAAATCTTTTAGCATGTTCAGAACTTATATGCATAAAATTTAGGGGGAGCACATGTTTTTATGTTTGCTAAATTTATTGGTTTTGTCATCATCAAAAAGGGGGAGATTGTTGGCTCAAGGGTCAAAATTCTTATTTCGGATTTTGATGATTAATACAAAACAAATAAATTTAAATTATATTATCTGTGCTAATTTTATTTTATGCAGAATTACTATGGAAAGAAACCATACAAGGCAAGTCCTACATTAAGTGTGAAGATTTCGAAGACCTAGTATGTAACATCCCTTCCCGGTCCACCCGTTAACCCGAATGAACCGAGCCGAGACGCTACAATCTGGTTGAACCTATGTCCTGTCATGCGGATATCATACTGTATGAAAAATATGAATATAAACTACTCCCAATTACACTCTAAACTTCCAACGTCTCCAAAGAATCATCATAACACAATCACACTTTATATATCTAGTCATAACTGTATAAATCCTCAATAGCATTTAATATCCAGCAATTAAGTGCATTCATGATCTATATCAAGTCTTCATGACCTAATCATACCAACTATAGTAACATATTTCATATTCAATCATTTCCTCCAAATACTTACACCACAATAATTACATGCTTCACTTATATTTACAATCACATAGGCTCTAACAAATGTAAGAATTATACATGCCATAAATCTTAATACATGCCAAAATTCTTAATTATACAACTCTCAATCTACTATGACCAAATTAATCACTTCTGCTTTGAAAGTACTCCTCAAGTCTTCAAGTAGCAACCACGATCTTCAACCTACGCGTGATAAAAATCGACGCGCTGAGTATAAAACTCAGTGGTGCTCATAATTCACATACTTAATAAAGTGCGATGGCAACTAACTTAAAATACAAATTTCATAAAGCATTGATCATCATAGAATCAGTAAATTTCAACATAAATGTCTCTTTATAGCAACGAATAAACTTCTAATTCATAAACACCAATAATTTAGTTCTAATTATCTCATAACTCCTTTACATGAACCTATAATCACACATTATGATACTAGCATGATCTTACCTGCTGTTCATTGTGTTGTATGGATGAGATCAATAAACATGTAAGAATACATAACAGTATATGTTCATTGTCTTACTTGCTATTCATTATGCTGTATGACTTATGCACTTTTAGTCACATCATATAAGTT
The DNA here is from genome assembly GCF_041381405.1 of Jatropha curcas. NCBI lineage: Eukaryota > Viridiplantae > Streptophyta > Magnoliopsida > Malpighiales > Euphorbiaceae > Jatropha > Jatropha curcas. The sequence goes on from NC_143159.1 coordinate 21,147,946, forward strand.
ATGATTAATAACATCTCATGACTGTATGGCTCCTTAAAGATTCAATAAATAAACTTGTAAGCATATATAGCATTATACTTTCATGATCTTACCTGATGTTCTTTATGCTGTATGAATTCTGCAACTTTGATTAAACTCAGTGAATATCACAATGAATAAAGAAACATATAAGCACATACATATGTAGAAATAAACATGTACTCATATATGGAATGTAAGCACACATATCATGATACTTTCATTTTACCTTGATGATCTTTCTTGCTGTTTAGTATACTGTATGCTTCATGCAATGTTATGTCAAGATATCTGTATGGCTCCATAAGGTTATAGTGAAACCGAAGTGATAAGAAAAACTGTATGAAACTGGATGAAACTGTATGCTTGGCTGCTATGGCCTATATAATCATATCCACTCAACGGCCTGTAGCCGGAGTACCAAACTGTATGGGGCGCAGATCTGCTATTCTATGTCACGACATAGCCTTATCTACATGGTTTCTACCTAACCTCAATGGAGCATAATGTTGGTATGTCAATAGATAAAACAAATGCATAGTAACTGTGTCATAATTTGCATGCTTGTGTCATGTTCTTTTCACTTGCTTGTGTCATAAAATTAACTGCTTCATCATTTCATAAAATTTACTGCTTACCTGTATGCTGATAGCTCGCCAAGCGGGCAACTTGTGTCATGTTAGTTTCACACCATTTGCATGCTTGCATTTTGTGTTCATACATGTGTTCATGTTGTCTTTTTGCTTTAAAATGATTGAAGACATATAAGTTGAGTAAAGGAATACAATTGCATAGAATTCATAACTTCACACACCATTTCACATCATTTCACAATTGCATAGAATACAAGTACAAGTTGTGTTTACCTCATTTCACATCATTTGCATGCTTGCATGTTGTTTTGATGCATGTTCTAATGTTGTCTTTTTGTTTTAAATTGATTGGAGGCATATAAGTTGAGTAAAGGAATACAATTGCATTGAAAAAGAAGTCCAAAAGTGCATGAAAACACATGTCGCGAGCGCGTCTTTCAAAGTCACGAGCGCGAGATGCAAAAAATGAGAGTCTGTGTGTTATCGGGCACAAGTCGCGAGCGCGCACTTGAAAGTCGCGAGCGCGTAGAGTGCAAAATGAGAGACAGTGAGTTCCCAGGCCAAATTCGCGAGCGCGCGAGGAAGGTCGCAAGCGCTTACAGGCCAAGGGCTAAGTCGCGAGCGCGCAGTGCAAAATCACGAGCGCGTAAAGCACCAAATGAGAGTCAGAGAGTTTCAGGTGAAAGTCGCGAGCGCGCAAATGAAAGTCGCGATCGCGAGCTCTTCATGCAATTCGCGCGCGCGCGTTTTCCAGCCTGTACAGTCTGTACTCGTTTGACTATATCTCTCAATATATAACTCCGATTTGGGTGATTCAAAAACCCATGTAAAGCTAACACATAGAGGAACAAATAACTCTTCTATGACACTTCCTAATTCCATCATTAAATGGGGTAAAAATCAAGGTGAAGTTACTGGTAACTTTTCCAGCAAAACTTGTTTCAGCATGAACTCAATATCTACTTCATTTATTCATTTCATCTCATGCTTTTTCACCATTTTCAGTCATCTTACTCAACATGAAACAACATATTTTCTCATTATCAACACACCACACAAATTCTCATGCAAGGAAATTAATTAAACGAAAAGAGATAGCACACCTTCACTCCAAAAAGCTTGAACTCTTCTTTTTAGCTTCCTTTTACCTTTGAGCTCACTTCTCCTATACATAAGAATTCTTATGAATCATCTAAAAATATCACCAAATGATTCAAGTATGAAATTCAAGAAGGTTTACTTACTTGGATAGAATAGAAGTTGAATTAATGCTTGAATCCCATTAAAATCTTCACTACCATTAAAAGTGATGGAGAAAGGAAAGTGGAAGAGGAAAGTAGAGGAAGAAGATGAAGATAAGGATGAAGAAATGAAAATGAAATGGAATCCACGGGTAGTCTCTAGAATGTCATTGATTTTTATTTGAAAATTACCAAATGGTACCTCAAGTGTCAAAATGGTACAACTCAATACCTCAACTTTATACTTTAGTGAAATCAAGTCCTAATCCTTATACTTTGATCTTTTTGTTTCCTTCAAGTAAGTCCACTTCTTTTCCTTATTTCAATTTCATCCCATTCTAGCCCACTCTAGAATCTAATGGATCGAACCGGGTTTTGGATCAGCCCGACTCGACTCTAAGCAACGACTCGATTCAATAGAACAATGGGACGTTACATAGTAGCTAGGTATTTAGGAAACTTTGTAGGATAGAGAGAAAGTCCATATATGAGCACAAAAATCCTTTTCTCTCTCAAAAAAAAAAATATTTTTCGAAAAAATAGTTTTCTTCAAAATAATTTATTTTCGAAAATATTCCTTCAAATCGAAAAGATTTATTTTCCTAAAACTGAAGAGATTTTTTCTCTAATGTTTTTAGTAATAAAATCATTCACCTTTTCTGGAAATATTTTTTGAAAGATCTAAAGTATTTTAAAGTTATTCTCTTACCTTAAAAATAAAGAAAAATCTCTTTCGGTTTTGGTAAGTGCATCTTTCCGCAAATAATTTCTCTCCAAAATAAATGCTGTCGTAAATCTTTTCTAAAGGAAAATCGGGTTTTATTTTCTTACCAAAAGGGGATAAAACAATTTTTGGTAACAAAGATCTTCACATCTTCTAAAATAATGAAAGAAGATATTCTGATCTCTTTCAAAAAAGTGATAGCACCTTTGTTTCCTATATAAAGGAACATTCACGCCTTAAACATTTGGTGAAGTAAGAGGTTTTGTTTTAAGAGCACTCTCTCATTGAACAAATCTTTATCTCTCAAAACTTACTCTACCCCCATTTTCTTTTCATCTCTACACTTAACGTTTTCAATATTTAAAGTGAAAAGAATTTTTACAATTACTTTTGAAAAACAATTCTGTGTTCTAATCGATCTTCTAATCTGGTAAAATTGTTTTTCCTGTGCTTATATAGGCATTTCTTTCTGTCTATTTAGATTGTGTAATCTATAGTAGACAGGCCCTTTATTTGTTAAACTTTTGAGTGTAATAGCTTAGGTTAGAAGCTATTGAGATAGAGGTTATCAAGCGACCTTCTCCATGTGTGGGATAGTAATGTCTTGAATCGAGTTTTCTGTACTCTACCAAAAACAGAAAGGGTTGAGGTTAACTAGAACTTTTGGAAAATCTAGTGGGACAAAAAGGGTAGATCTTGGTTTTTTATCTATTGCCTTGTACTGTTGGTTTGTCTCTTACCCTTTAAAAGAGATAACTTAGTGGAGGATCTCAAGATGCATCTTGGGGAGTGGATGTAGGCGAGTTAGTGCCGAACCACTATAATTCTCAGTGTTGATCTCTTTATTTCTGAAGTTTGGTTGATACTGTCTCTTTTACACTCTTGTTTAATTTTTAGAAACGCTGAAATTGTTAATATTCAGATGTTCTAAAACGGTAATAAGTTTCATCTTTCCTGAACATTAGAACTCTGGTATTCTAATAAAGTGAATATACAATGTTCTAACTGTTGTTCTATTCCCAGTATATTTCACTATTTGGGTTTCTATTTAATGTTCTAAACTTTATGAGGATGTTCTAATCTTGATAGCTCTCCATCATAAAGTTGTTCTAATTTTTTGATTAAAGCTCTGTGAAGAAGTTCTAAACTTAATAACTGTCATTCACATAGCTTTATATATGTTTACTCAAACTTTATGAGGAAGTTTCAATTTCTATAACTTTCCTTCATAAAGAAGTTCTGATAATGTATAAGTCAGTGAGAAGCTGCACTTCACACAGACTTTCTATCTTTTATAATTAGAACATTGTGAAGGTATTTTAATTCATATTCTATTCTCACAAAGTTCTGTGTGTGTTTTTCCGCTGTGCTTAGAATTCTAATTTCTGTTTAGAATTTCTAAATTTTGTATCTGAGTTTAGAAAACCCAATTCACCCCCCCTCTTGGGTTGTGCCATACATATTCGGGACCCACAGCATGATGGTTGAGAAGAAATTGCCAAAGAATTTCTAGGGGAAAGCTGTAGACACATCAGTGTATCTTCTTAATAGGCTACCTATAAGGTCTGTTAAGGAGATGACATCAATTGAAGCTTGGTTTTGTTTGAAACCTTCTACTAAGCACTTGAGAGTGTTCAATTCTATGTTACATTCACATTCCTACAATAAAGAGAGGGAAACTTGATGAAAAGGCTAAAGTTGGTATTTTTCTAGGATATGCAGCTCAATCAAAAGCCTATAAAGTGTACAATGTTAAAACAAACAAAGTACTTGTGTGTAGAGATGTAAAGTTAGATGAAAGTGCTTATTGGAATTGGGAGACAAATATGGTGGAGAAGCCATTTGGTGTTGTTAAACAGAAATTTAAAGATGCAAACATGCCAATTCAACTTGATGATTATGCTACAAATGATGCTTCATCAAGTAGTCCATCACCTCCAAAGACCAAATCTCTAACTGAGATTTATAAAAAATGTAGCTTTGCAATTTCAAAACTTGCATGTTATGCAGAAGCTTCAACAAATGAAGCTTAGGTAGATGCAATGCAGGAGGAGGTATAGATGATAAATAAAAATGAAACATGGTTCCTCACTCCTAGACCTAAAGATAGAATGGTCATTTGAGTTAAGTGGGTTTACAGGCTCAAATTGAATCCTGATGGAAGCATATTCAAACATAAGGCAAGATTGGTAGTTAAAGGATATGCACAACTTCCTGGTATTGACTATGGAGATAGATTTGCTTCGGTTGCTCGATATGGCACTGTGGATTGTTAATTGCTTTTGCTGCTCAAATGAAATGGAAAATCTATCACTTGGATATCAATTCAGCCTTCCTTAATGGTTTATAGGAGGAAGAAATATTTGTTGAACAACCTGAAGGATTTCTTATTGCTGGAAGTGAAGATAAAGTTTATAATCTCAATAAAGCTTTGTATGGCCTAAAGCAAGCCCCATGGGCATGGTACAGTAGAATGGATGCCCATTTACTCGATCAAGGATTTCATAGAAGTCCTAATGACCCACTTTGTATATGAAGCATAATGAGGATAAATATTTGCTCATTGTCTCCTTGTATGTTGATGATTTGCTAGTGACTAGAAGTAATTTGGACTTAATGCAGAGTTTCAAAGGGAAAGTTGTGCAAGTGTTTGATATGATTGATCTTGGCTTGATGAAATATTTTCTCAGTCTTGAAGTTTATCAGTTTGAGAATGGAGTTTTCATTTCACAGCACAAGTATGCTTTGATATATTTAAAAACTTTAATATGGAAAGCTGCAAATCTGTTGCAACTCCATTGGTATTAAATGAAAAATTAGAAAAAGAAGATGGTGAAGCCAAGGTAGATGTTGTTGTATATAGAAGTTTGGTTAGTAGTATATTGTATTTGACTGCTACAAGACCCAATTTGATGTTTGGGTGAGTCCTTCATCAAGATTTATGCAGTCGCCAAGCCAAAGGCACTTTGGTGCAGCAAAGAGAGTTCTCAAGTACATAAAAGGCACATCATATCATGGTATTATTTATTCCTACGTGGAGAATGTTATTCTTGTTGGCTATTCAAACAGTGACCGGGCTGGGTGTTTGGATGATTACAAAAGCACTTCAGGCTATGATTTTTCTTTTGGCTTGGGAGTCTTCTCTTGGAATTCAAGGAAGCAAGACATTGTTGCTTAGTCCACTCTAGAGGCTGAATATGTAGCAACAGCTTCAGCAGCAAATCAAGCCATTGTGAATACTCAAATTTTGAGGCTCAAAAAGCCAGTTTTCCCGGACTGCAAACAATCCGGCCTGCAACAGTGTCGTGCCAATTAGTTTGGCTTTGCAAACAGTCCCGTGCCAGTTTTCCCGGACTGCAAACAGTCCGGCCGGACCGAAGGTCATTTTAGAAATTTACCGAAAATATGCCAATTTGGTACTTGAAACGTCCGGAAAATTACGAGGATCACAGAACTGGTCCCGGAATATTTTTTGGAGGTCCGAAACTTCCGAAAAAGCCTCCGGAACGAGAAAAATCAGTAAACCCGCCAAGCCCAGCGGCCCAGGCCGCCGAGCCCGGTGGCCAAAGGGCGGCCCGAGCCGCCGAACCCAGCGACTCCGGCCGCCGAACAGTCCGATTTTTGCCTATAAATTGGCCCCGATGTCTTCATTTCAACTCACTCAGTCTGTGTTGACGGACGCTCCTTCTCCCTTACACTCCTTGCGACTCTTTACTGTTTTTCTGCATTTAGCATAGGATTTTATTATTTTGTTGTTGTGATATTTGGTCACTTAAATTGAATTAAATTAATTAATATTCCCCAAACGAGGAGCTTAATTTGGAGTTTTCAAGCTGAAGCTAAGAAGCGGTCGTCAATTAAATCAGGTAAATAAACGAAACTCTGCCTATTTAATTTTAGCACTTCATGCATGCTTCTCTTCTACTCCTAATAATTCTACAACTGCATAAATTCATTCACGTCAATCATTAGGCAAATAAATTGCATCAATTAAATAATTTAGGCTAAATGCCCGGTTAATCAATAATCGTGGTATTAAAACCTAAATTCGACAATATTGGCTTAAAATACCTAGTTAATTAATAGTTATGGTATAATCGCTTTTATTTCGAACACTCCGGCTTAAGTCCAATTAATCAATAATTGTGGCTAAAAAGCCTTAATTAAACACGTTTTCTTGGCAATAAATTGCCTACATTGCACATCAATTAATCACTTTTTGGCAAACAAATTGCTCATAAGTGAGATTAATATCTTTTTTTAGCGACAAATCGCTTAAATCAAAATTTTGGCTAAAAGCCTTCAAATATCAACTTTTGGCAAATAAATTGCCATAAATCAATCAATTTTGGCGACAATCGCCCAATCATCAATTTTTGGCAATAAATTGCCTAAATCAATATTTTGGCTTTAAAGCCTTCAAATAATCAATTTTGGCGACATACGCCCAATCAAATCACATCAACTTTTGGCAAACTAATTGTCTAGATCAATCCTTTGGCTAAAAGCCTTAATCCATTTTTGGCAAACAAATTGCCCAATCAATTCATCAATTTTGGCAACAATAAGCCCAATCAAACACTTCCTTTTGGCAAATAAATTACCTAATCAATTCATCAATTTTGGCAATAATAAGCCCAATCAAACACTTCCTTTTGGCGACAAACGCCTAATCAAATCAATCAATTCTTTGGCAAAATGCCTAAACAAAATGCACAAAGCATACACACACTCATGCATTAAGCATACCCATTCAAAGCCCTTTAAAAAAGGTCTATCGAACTACGTTGACTTTGATCTTCCATTCAAACGGAAGTAAGTAGGCACGTTCGGGATTTAACCCCGAGCGGCAAGTCGAAATCACTTAAACATTTCATTGGTCCTTTTACCCTGCAAAGTGTTCATTTTTTTTCTGGTTAGTTCATCAACATGACATAGTCTCGGGATCCACCTCGGGTTCGAAGACCATGGCTTGGACATTGGGTTAGTTAATCTAGTAATTAGGTTAATTAAAATTGGAGTCACTTAGGGTTTTTCCTAGTTTACCGTAAAATAATTAAACAAGGTGGCGACCCATACATTCACGTGCATTTCTTCCTTTAGTCACTTACATTCCTATGCGTTGATATTTTGGGGAGGGGTTCACAGCCATTTGGTTGAGAAAAATTCTTTGTTATTTACAGCAACAATATGATCAAGCTACTCTGGTTTATGTTGATAACAGATCAGTCATATCCATAAATGAGAATCCTGTTCAGCATGGCAAGACAAAGCACATCCATGTAAAGTTTCATGCCTTGAGAGATGCAGAGAAAAATGGTGAAGTTAAACTTGTTCATTGTGCTTCTGAAGAATAAGCAAATGATATTCTCACCAAAGCTTTGCCTAAAGCTAAATTTGAAGTTGTGAGATCTTTACTTGGTGTTTCCAGGAATAATCTAATGGAGGAATATTGAGATGATTGAGATGATTTAGATTCTCATTGGAAACTAGTCAAAGATATTTTATATTAACACTATCCTAAAATCTAACTGATTTAATATCTGGATTGTGGTATTCTAGATTTTAGGGAATTATGTTTTGTGAAAAGCTAGAGTTAGTAAAAGTTTGGTATTGACTCCTTGAAAAGCTTTGATATAAAAGCTTTATTTTGTAACTAAGAAATATAAATGTAGAGAAAGCTTCATTATTTTTCTTTTTCCTATGTTATCTTTATTGTTCCATAGTTGTAATTTTTACCTTTAAGCACGATCTATGGGTCCATTTATGAATCAAACTAATGAAAATAAAAATTTTTTAAATATTGTCCCACTTTATCACTTTTTCCCCAATAAATAATCAAAAATACATTTGTTTCAATAAAAACTTATTTTTTATTGATCTATGAATGGATCTATAGATCCAGTTTAGACAAGTTAATGGATCTATAAAGATTATTTGACCTAGAATTATAAGGAAATTTCAGGTCTAAAATGATCCTTAGTAGAACATTAGTTGCCCATTCAGCCAAGATTAAAGAAAAATTAACTTCTAACTTTCCATCTATCAAAATCAAATAAAAAAATCGAAAAACAAGAATAATAAAACAAAAGAAAAATCCTCATAGTAAAATCCTTAACGTAATCTGATATTTTTCTTTTTTTCTTCACATAACATTTTAAAATTATTTTTTTAATCTTTAATAATCATCATCAGTTTATGACGAAGGCATTCAACTTTAGTTTAGAATTCCAACCCTTGATGGAATCCCAATCCCAAATCCGTGATTCCTTATTTCTCTCCATGCAATCATAACTACTTCTCTTTCAAGTATATTAAATATAATCTCTCTAATGTCAAGAAATCTTATTTTGTCCATGCCAGAAGCTTTGCATTCGACTTTTCAGAAGAAAGCTAATAAAAAAGTCTAACAAAAATCTTTCAATGAAACACCGCTACATCAATCTCTGCCGCTGCTTTATTCAAAAACTCTGCCCGATTACTTGTCGACTATTTCCGGTGAAATGATTTTTGCTAAATGAGGTGAGACTGAATGTGGATTTACCGAGAGATTGCCATGGGGATGGACGGATGGTGAAGGAATTTGAGAAATTAATGAGAAGAGTATTGCTTGTTTAATAGTGTTTTTGGATCTCCATAAAAATGGTTAAACAAAGAAAGGTAAAGGTTTTGTAATTTTGATTTCAATGAGAAGTATGTTTATCTTTTCAATAAAAATTAACTGAAAGACTAAAGTTTCACGACCCATCACCATGGGCTGGACCGGCACCAGAATATAAGTAAGCTTAAGGCCTCCAAGACCCGTAGTAAGCCTCAATAGACTGAATTCACTGATCTATTTACATACCCAACCATTAGGCCCATTCATCAAATAACAGCTCACGAGGGTTCTAGGCTCTTATCCAATATTTGTATGAATTATTCATAAATAAATAAAATATATACATGTAATAATCTAACCATTATGTACAAAAAAAAAATAATAATAATCTAATTATTTATTTATTACAACCCACACGGAATGCAATTACGAAACTCTAAGTAATATATTCATTATTTTTTACATTTGCAATACTTTTTTAAGACCTCATAGCTAACTAACAGGTTTCACCATTTTGATGCTCAACCATGTTGCCTTTAAAAGGATTCCTCAACTTTCTTTAACCTGGAAAAAAAATTTTTAAGGCAGGGGTAAGCGCCTAAACTCAGTGAGTAGGTTAGTTAACCCTCTCACCCCACACAATCACATAAATGCATATATAAATCAATTTAGTCGTCTGACTATTTATATGATCATGCAGTTGATCACATAAATGGCATAACAACAACAATCATAAATATTAACACCTTCATATAATCACACCAAGTGGAGAATAGTCAGTGGTGTCACCATAACCCCCGACGAGCCGTCCTCACAAGTATCATTATAGATATATAAATAAATACGCATATCAAGTGATAATTATCTCTTTCATACTTACCACCAATATATTATTAGCTAAGAACGAGTAACCATTCAATACTTAAACTTCCAAACCAAGCTTGAAGATAAATAAATTATCTAAGACACTCTACCCAAAAAAAATAGGTATCATTACAATTTCATTGTTCGAAATATGATTATTAACAAATAAATTAGAATTTATTAGCTAACATTTCCATTAAAGGGTTAAAGCTTTCTAAACTCATACAACCTAACTAATCATAGCTAACTCTAAGCGTAGTTACGATCTAATTAAATAACTAACTATGTCTCTTTCTTTCTTTTTCTTTCTTCTCCTTTTCTTTTTACACTGTATACGAATAGCTATTTACTTGTCTAAATATCCTTAGCTATATTTATATTTTAATAATGAAAACATCACCAACAATCAATAAACTAATCACACATCCTCGATTTTTATTTTTAATTGTGCGCGCCAGCTATATATATATATACACACACACACACACACAAAATCTATACATTATATACATATGATCATAATATGAAAAATTAAAGAAATGGATACTTATCCTACACATATGAAAATATACAGTTATCATGATTCCAAATTAATTCTTAAAAATTCTATACTAAATCACTTATTATTTGCATGTGCTAGGCAGATTTCTATAGTTCCTAACTCAAACATGTTTTCATCAGAGTTACATAGTCTCTCTAGTCCATTTCAATATGAATTTTTACAAATACCTTTATAACTAAGGGACTCCATGATCAAAGCATTTGTCTAATAAGAATAAAGCTATTCACTAATAATTAACATAAGAACAACGAAAATATAACCGTCCCTGTCTAGCTTCATCTTAAATGGCATCGATTATTAAAAATAGCTGCTACCAACCTAAGGGAAATCGTAATTTTCTTAGCAAACCCTTACAATATATGCCAATTAACTCATTTCCTTGTAAGAACTACATTCACAATATCGTATACTTCATTCCAAGGATATAATTCAAGTAATTTAATAAAAATGGCGTATACCATGGTAGAAATCTCCTAACTTCTTCTTCCAAATCTAAAATAACTCTATACAATTATCAATTCACATAAATTTCCAGTTTATAGTTTCCAGTTAATAAGAAAACTATACTTCTCTTAAAAAAAATCGTAGAACAACAGCTAGAGATTGAAATCTCTTCACAAACTTGGGTTATGCTTAAATCCTTGCACCAAATTTAAAAGAAAACATATATCATGAAGAGGAAGGCTGGGAAATGCTTACCCGTTGACTAATTATGTCGAAACACTCCTCAAGCGATCAAACTCTCTTTTACAGTTTCCTCTGCCAATTTTATTTTAATCGCACAACTGGTGAAGCGTATACCGTGGAACCAAACCCATAGCCTAGAAGTCAGATCGATCACACTTTAATTTTCAGTTGGTGTACTTCACACACCTGACACGCCCGTAATTAATTCACAATCCAAGCTGTCAGCCAGCGGATTCGTTGCTCTTTTTCAAAAAAGAACCAACAATCTTTAGCGGCACGCCTAGTGGGACCACTTTTGTGTATTTCATCTTTCACTTGAGTTTTGAGAGAACACCATGACTCAAAAAACTCGTTCTGTTGTTAAAAAAAACTATTATTGAGTCTCTAGATTCGGATGGAGGACCTACAAGAGTAGGCCTTAGAAGCCTTGAAAGAGGAACATCTCCTCATGAGGAAGGAGAAATCAACTCTCCTGCTCAAAATCCCCCAGAAGTTGCACTTACCTCTGACGATCTCAATAAATGCTCAGGTAAAACACCTTCTGTTTCTAATGATGTTGTCATTAACTTTAGTTCTTCTGATGTGAAGGCGATGCTGGAAGCATAGAGGAATAATAGTCAAATGATGGCTCAACTACTGCAAACCATGAATGTCTTCATGGAGGTCACTGGAAAGAAGATTGATGTTATGGACTCACCTATCAATCAATCTCCCACTAGCAAGTCTTCTTCTAAGAAGGAGAATGAATCTTCGTCCAAGTGTGCCAAAGCAGTTGGGGTGAAACCGCCTCGAAGTCCCTTGGGGGGCACTGATAATGGTCGTGCTCTTGCTAAAGAGAGGTATCAACCACCACATCAGAGAGAGTAGCTGGTGCACCATCCATCAAAGGCACCACTCCGGACAGGCTGCCCTACTGGCAGGCCTACAGTGACTCCTACCATTATTTTCGAGACCACAATAGTCCTATGACTAACCTAGGTGTCTATGATGCTAAGGCTTCTCATGTTCCTCAACTGTTGATAGGCACATGAGGAAGCCAAGGAACTAGCGGAGCTGCCTTCAATGCAGCTCCCTAGAATACATACATTGGTGTCACTATGATTCCTCAAATGGCAGGTAATCCCTTTCCTCAGATTCCCCAAGTCATCATGGATATTTTGAGGGATGTAGTGTAGGAGCTGTATGGGCTTGGCCTCAGACAAGTTGGCCGCCTAGAGTTTGTGAAGCCTTATTCGGAAACCATTGACAGAGAGAATCCTTATCACATAGGTACAGAATTCCAAACTTCACATTATTCTCTGGATAAGATGGACAGTCGACCGTGGAGCATATAGCCAAATTCACCATCCAATATCGAAAACTTGCCAATCAGGAGAATTTTGCTAATTATAAGTTGTGATTGTTTTCTAACTCCTTGATAAGTACAACTTTCACCTAGTATTCAACACTTCCGAGGAACTCAGTCAATTCATGGTATGAGATGGAGCATCTCTTCCATACCCAGTTCTTTAGAGCTGAGCCAGAGGATTGTGTGGTCGAGTTATCCAGGCTGACACAAAGAACTGGAGAGATGATTAACTCATTTATTGCAAGGTTTAAGAAGCTGAGGAATAGATGTAAGGCATTCTTACTTGAACACGAGTTTGTCAAGATGGCTCAGAGAGGCTTGAACTTCAAGCTGAGGAAGAAATTCCAATGGATGAAGTTTAGAGAATATGAAGAGTTCGTGAAATAAGAATCACAGATGAAAAGAAGTTTACCAGGAACTTACTATCAGGAGCTTCATCAGGAAATAATTATGGCTGACTTGGTGAATCCAAGTTCCTTTGTGTATCTAAACCTTGGATCTCCAATGAAGATAGCTCCGCAGAAGAAGAAATCCAGTTCAGAGACTTAATTCACATTTGATGTTTCTAAGACAGAGGAGATATTTGATTTCTTTCTGAAGGAAAAGTTTATATCTCTTCCATTTAGTCATAAGCTACCAACAAAAGAAGAGATGAAGGGCAAGCAATATTAAGGACCATGATTCTTGGAAACCATAATACTAACAACTGTCAGAGTTTCAGAAATGCTCTACAGGATCGCATTAATAGAGGATCGCATTAATAGAGGAGTGTTGAGGTTCCCTGACAAAGAGCAGATGTTGATTGATGAGGATTCTTTCCCACCCGTGGCATCTATCAACGCTGTTAAAGTAGATCTAAGGAGTATTATTGATCAATTGAAGGAGCTGGAGGTTCATTTAAGTCCTTAAGGACACTTAAAGAGTCGCAACAATATTAGCAGCAAAATTTTTAGAGGGAGCTGGATCTAGAAAACAACTAGAGTGTTTAATTAGTGAAGATTCAAAGGATCCTAGTACATCTTCTGATAGCTCATCAGCTGTAAAGATCTCTGGAGTTGGTTCAACGCCATCATTAGTCATCGTGCCTTATAAAAGGCCGAGGTGGGAGACTAATATCTCAAAGCTCCATGACTATTAAGTCATATACCAATAAGGAGATGGCAGCAGCTGCAACTACTATCTCCGTAATTTATTTATAGCAACTATTTGACTGGTTAACTACAGAGGAGTACTTGGAGGTTGATGGTGCTGAAGTGATCTTTGGGGAAGAATTAACAATTCTTAAGCTGGACAATGTTCTTACTGAAGTCCAAGATCTTTTAGAGGAAGTCAACCTCAGTACCCCTGGGAATTTAAGAATTTCATATATTAGCAGCCTGTTGAAACCTAAGTTGAAATAAAAGATCATACATTTTTATGGTCACAAGGGCATAGAGGAAATGCTTATTGGCTATCAAGTAGTATAGGAGAGCCGCACAAGAGAAATGCCAATAGTCATTACCTCAAGGAGTAATATCCCACCAGGTGGGAAATGAAGGATCATCAGCAATGGTAGTGGGGCTGATCCCACGACCCCATTAAGAAAGGTCATCTGTAGCAAGCAATGCAACAATCATAAGCAAGTGACATAACTGATCTGACGACAATCATGAATAAAGTAAACAGGCCTACTGGCCGTCTGTTTTTTTCATAGATGTGTAAAAGCCGATTCACGGCTTTAAATAGACAAATCCAAAAAAATATATTCAAAAAAAAGAGTCAATCGAGGTTCGTATCTTGAAACTGGCCTAGGTCCACTGGTGCTATGAAATAGCAGAGAAGTATGTCCTATGACTCTCTATCCAAGCCTGTATCTCAAAGGAAGCAATAGATCAAACAAAGATAAGCAAGTACAATAGAGAACATATTTGTGGAAAAGAGATAGATGGAACACCTGAATCTTAATCAGTGAGAAGAGAAGATTGCCAACATAAGAGCTAGGGGAGTCACCTCAACTCAAAAAATATATCTAGAAACAGCTGATAGAGAGGATGAGGAACCAATCCCAAATATCCCTTGAGAGAACCTGATAGAAAAGAGGGGTGCAAAGTTTAGCATAGAAACTTACTTGAGGAGCTGATACATTAGCAAGAGCGTCGCGCAAGGAGTTAGCAAATGAAGCAGTGGAACCTATTAGTAGAAGATTAAAGGTACTTAATTTGCAATCCAAATTTATATTCATATCAGAGGAACTAGTTTTCCGTTAGTCAGAGTAGAAAAAAAAAAATTTCACTGGTGCCAAAATTTAAAAAAATGGTTGTCAATGGAATTAGTGTAAAAAAAACATAGTGCCTCTAAAATAATTTTTTATTGGTTCCATGACTATGATTGTTTAAAAATTCATTAGAGACAAAACACAGGAATCAAACCATTAATTCCTATTTTACAAATTCGTTGCCATCTAAAAAAGACCTACTTTTCTATTATATTTATAAAAATAATAATATACATATTATTTCTAAAAAAATATTTATTTATATATATTTATATTAGTTATTATATATATTATTAAAAAAAAGAGAAAGCAAACGAAAATGAAAAAGAAGAAGTAAAGTGATGCGTGTGCAAGTGTAATGGTGGGCCAAAGATGGCCACCGAATGTACATGTATATATTATTAAAAAAAAAAAAAGAAAAAGAAAAAGAAAACTTGAACTCGTTTTGCAGGGATGATATATTGTCATCATCAAAGGCAAGAAGGTTTTTGTTTTTATGTGGTTGATAATAGGTGGACCGGTGGGTAGTATTCATTTTATACAGTGTGTGATTTTAGGGTTTCTTGTTTACTTATTAGGATTTTATTGTTAATTTTTGGATTTTTAATCATAAATTGGTTAGAATTTTTAAAATGGGCTAATATATTAAGCATGACCATATCAAGCTAACTTAATATGGAAGGTAATTGTTGAACTCGTTTTATGATTTTTTTTAAAATTGGACTTAGTATTTTAGATTGAGCTTGAATTTTATTTAATTTGGACCCAATTAATATTGTTTTGGATAATTAATTGATTAATTAATTTTTATTAATTAGCTAAATAATTAATTAAAAGAAAAGACAATAGAAACATGGGTTGTAGTTGAACAAAAAGAGCATTTTTTAAGCGGTTGTTCATGTACAGGAAGGTGGGACATCAAAGGAACTAACGGAAATGTGTGTCAGTGAATCCTTTTAGTAACCACCTCTGAAACTTATAAAATGAGAAAGGGAACTCAAATAAATTCCAACCAAATTCTCCGACAAATTCAACAATCAAATCAAACTCTCCAATGAGTTAAGCAATTTTTATCTTCAAAGCCTTGTTTTTATTTTTCTAAGCACTATCTATTTACATTTCTGGTAATTATAAGCTCTTTTTTCAACATAAGCAATCAAATTCAATTTACTTTTCAAGCGATCAAACTATCTTTTACAGTTTCCTCTGCCAATTTTATTTTGATCGCACAACCAGTGACCCAAACCCACAGTCTAGAAATCAGATGGAGCGCACTTTAATTATCAGTTTGTGTACTTCACACACCTAGCACACCCGCAATTAATTTACAACTCAAGCTATCAGCCAGCGAATTCGTTGCTTTTTTCCAAAAAAGAACCAACAAATATTAAAACAAAATTTCATATAAGATTAATATAATATGAAAAATATTATAAAAAGTATTTTTTTTATCTCTCTCCTAAAATAAAATATTATATATGCTAAAATGAGACCATAAATCATTGTTCACAAAAACAGTGATTTTGGCTTGTTTACCTATTTTGCTCTTTTCTATTACATGATTTGACATATTTAATCTTTATTACTCTTAGCTGCTTAATTGTATAGCTGACATATGTAGGCATGGTCACCGGTTCATTTTGAATTAGAATCAAATCGTATTGTAGATGAACCGAAATCGGATCGAAATCGTCAATTCAAAGTTTGAACCAAAATCGGCGGTTCAAGGGCCGGTTAAAGTTCATGTGAATATTAAAATCTAAACCTGAACTGGCTCTGAATTGGCGGTTTTGGTCCGGTTCAAATTGAAAATTTTCTATTTTTATTTTCAAAATGATAATCACTTAGCTTATTTTATACATCTCTAAAAGTCTCAATAACATTTTACTCCATGATATGCTTTACTTAAGATTTTTTTTAAAAAAAATATATACTTTACTTTAAAGATTAAAAATCTAAAAAGTAAAATGGTAAAAAAAGAGAGAAATATTTAGTCTAAACTTATTGTTTTTAACTCTTTTTTTTTTTACCCTTTTAAATTGTTTGCTAAGTTTAAAATTACATTCTTTTGAAGCATTTTTCAAATTTTTCTTATAATTTATTTAATTAATAATATTTAAACAAAATAAAGTGATAATTATTTGATTATTTTGTAAAATTAATTAATTTTATTTTTACATAAGTATGAGCATTCGAAAATTTATTTAAAATAAACTTACCAATATTTTTTAAATTCATATTTATATTTTCAAAAGTAACATGTAATGTTAGAACGAATTTTTTTTTAAAAAAATATATATATCGCCAGAAACTGTGATCGAAACTGTCGATTTATCTAAACCGTATAGAAACAGAACCGGACCGAAACTGACAATTTAAAAGTCAGTTCAAATTTAACATTTTAAAAATTTTGAGTCCGCGTCAACCTGCCATGCCTAGCCATATGGATCCAGCTCTTGCAGCTATAAACTATTGCCACTTTCACAGTTCACTGATCACTAGGTTGGATGAAAGTTTTATTATTAACTTTTTAAAGTCTAGTGAGAATTAATTTTTTCTTTGGCAGTTAATTTCTGTAGCCAAATAATTATACATTAAATTTATATGAGAATATTTTATAGTTTCTCATCTTTTGTCTATTTATAAAAAAATATAAAACATAAAAAAATTACTATATACAATTTTTTATTAGGAAAATTTACACAAAAATTTTATTAGGCTAATTATTGTAGACATTGACTTATATTGGTTAATTATAATCTTAACCTATTTATTTATAATATTTTTAAAGTAATTCATCTAATGAGACAATTATATTATTATTAGCTCTTAATTTAAAAGCCATAGTTCCTCAAATCAAGAATATGTTAGTATTTTATATGTAATTTATCTGATTAAGTTTATTAAAATAAAAATCAATTAAAATTTAAATTATAGGTAAAAAATTAAACTTAGTTTTCCTAACTGGTATAACTACCTAATTTTATTTAAAAAATTGCCATATATATAGTAGCGTAAAAACTAAAAATTTCAATTGAGATACTTAATGGATGAAATGTTTACTTTAACTTAAAAAGAGTCCTTCATAAAATTGTAATTTTTTTAATTAAATATATATTACCTTTCTATTATATTTTTTTCAAATTTTATTGAAAAATAAAATAAGATATTTAATTATTTAAAATAAAGAAATTATTTAAAAATATTTAATTAAAATGAGATATTTAACAAATATAGTAATCAAATAATTTTCTCTTTTTTAAATATTAATCTTTTTTATGACGTGCATTGCCCGTTTACTATGCTCATTATATATTTATTTTTTGTACTCTTTTAATCTTTTTTGATCTATATAATATTAAAGTATAAATTTTTCTTTAGATTAAAACAAATACAAGTGGTTAATTTGTATTACATTTTGTTGTACAAACTACTTGTAACGCTATTGCTTATGTACTTAATTTTATCTTTATATAATGAAGCGGTCTCAAATTGAATTGATCATGGTAATCATTTTTCTTATAGTAGCAATACTACTTACCCAGTGTATTAGAGAAAGAAATATATGCACATACACACAAATTCTTGAAACCCCAAAAATTCATCCAAAATAGAAATATATAGTTCTAGTTTTTTTTTTTTTCAGTTTCCTAAACACTAATTTTTTTCAATTCAAACAAATTTAGGATATAAGAGAAAAAAATATCAAGAAAATTAAAAATGTTTAATCATCATTGTAAGGGAGATATAAGTTTCATACTAAATTAAAATGATAATAGTTACAAATTATTCAGTAACGAAAAGGAAAATAAAAAATAAAAAATTATTATTAAGAATAAAATTCTTTTCAGAATTCATTTCACAAAAAAAGTTTCAATATATATAGATATATAAATATATCAAAAAATATTTTATATATTTTTAAAATTAAAATTTTAAATCAATCCCATATACATATGTTCATTTTTTTAAAATAAATTTTAAAAAGTAAAAATTTAAAATCTTGAAAGATTTAATTATGTGTATTCTATTTGAATTTTTTTTTTTAAAAAAAAATTATACATAATCAAATCATACAAACATATAGAAAAAATATAATAAATTAATATAATTTTTTCTTTTTTTTATCTCTCTACTTAATAAAATATTATGTACTATTCTATTTAAAAATTTATTTTTTAAAAAATATATTTAATCAAATCATATAAATATAAAGAAAAAAAGAATATTAATAAAAATAATATACTCCCTCCATCCCATTTTGTTTGTTTATTATTCCTTTTTTGGATGTCCCGGAATATTTGCAAGGTTTCTAAATCTGTGTATGTAAATAATTATTTTTTCCATAATAACTTTTATAATTGTTCATTAAATGAATGGCTTTTATTAATATCTTAATGAGTTATTAAGAAGGACAAAATAACTTTTGTTGACAAAATTCTTAATATGCATGTTCTGTCAAACTATGCAAACAAAATAGGACGGAAAGAGTATTTTTTTCTTTTTTTTATTTATCTTAGAATAAAATATTTTAAATTATAATTAAAATATAGTCAAATATTTAAAAATAAAATATAAAAATTTTCAAATGTCTTGTTATCATATATATTTATTAAAAATAAATTTAAAAAAGATAAAAGTTAAAATTTTGAAATGCTTAATTATCTATGTTACAGATAATATTGGTTATATTATTTGTTATTAAATAGTTGTATGTAGTTGTATTCTAATGATAGTCTTACACTCTTATAGTTATCCTTTGTAACTACTCTATATACAGAATTGTATAAATAGAGTTGTATTATTCAATACGAGATATATAGAAAACCCAATTCTTTCCAGAATTTACATGGTATCAAAGCTACCATAATTCCTCATCATGGCTCTTGCTCCTCTATCTTCTTCTTCTTCTTCTTCTTCAACTATCACTTCTGCATCTTCTTTTTCAATCAAATTAAAAGACAATAATTACCTAGCTTGGAAAACCCAGTTTGGTCCAATACTAAATTTCCAAGGCCTCAATGGTTTTATTGATGGTTCGCAAGCAGCTCCTCCTAAAACTATACCCGCATCTGCCACAGATACTACACCTATACCAAATCCAGCATATAAGGATTGGTTTAATAAAGACCAGATGCTTCATTCATGGCTGTTAGCCTCCCTTACAGAAGAGGTTTACTCTCTTATTTATGGACTCGATTCTTCATATGTAGTCTGGCAAGCTCTAGCCAACGCGTTTGGTGCTGTTACATATTGAGCTTCAAGAACTCAAGAAAAACGATCTCTCCGTCTCTGCTTATCTTAAGAAGGCAAAATCTCTGACCGATGAACTTAGTGCAGCTGGACGTCCTCTTTCTCCGGTTGAGTTTAATGCTATAATCTATCGAAACTTGGGTTTCGAATTTCATTCAATTATCACAAATCTTAATCTTCGTCCACAACCAGTTTCATTTTTCGAGTTACATAGCCATTTGGTTGCACATGAACTGTTTCTTAATAATCTCCATCAACCAATGGCTAATCTCAGTCTTCGTTCAAGTTCATCTACACCAAGATCAACAACTTCTGCTCCTGTTACTCCCTCAGATTTCTCGAAGACTCGTGTGACTTGCCAAATCTGTAATAAACCCAATCATACTACTTTGAATTGTCATCGCCGGTTTTATCGTGGAAATATTGGGCAGAATAACAGTGGTACTCAATCTGGTTACACTAGCGGCAACAATTCAAGTTATCATCCTTTCCGACCATATCGACCACCTGCTGCCAATATGGTGCATACAAGCACTTACTCAACTGCTCCTTCTATGACAGATTCTGCTTCTGTTTCTTAGTTTCCAGATACTGCCGCTAATTACCATGTTTTACCAGATTCGCAACAACTGAGTGCTATTAATGAATACTCAGGTAATGATCAATTATTGGTTGGGAATGGGCAAGGTCTGCAGATTTCACATACTGGTAACGGTCTTATTTCCAACTCAAATTGCCAGCTTAAGCTAAATAATGTCTTATGTGTAACATCCCTTCCCGGTTCACCCGCTAACCCAAATGAACTGAGCCGAGATGCTACAATCTGGTTGAACTTATGTTCTGTCATGCTGATATCATCCTGTATGCTAAATATGAATACAAAACACTCCCAATTCAACTCCAACTTCTAATATCTCCAACTAATCATCATAACACAATAACACTTTATATATATATATATATATATTCATAACTGTATAAATCCTCAATAGCATTTAATATCCAGCACTTAATTGCATTCATTATATATATGTCAAGTCTTCATGAACTAATCATACCAACTGTAGTAAAATATTTCATATTCAATCATTTCATACGTATTATTCTTATCTCCAACTACTTACACCAAAATAATTACATGCTTCACTTATATTTCCAATCACATAAGCTCGAACAAATGTACTAATTATACATGCCATAATTCTTAATTATATAACTCTCAATCTACTACTCCCAAATTCGTCACTTCCGCTTTGATAGTACTCTTCAAGTCTTCAAGTAGCAACCACGATCTTCAACCTACGCGTGATAAAAATCGACGCGCTGAGTATAAAACTCAGTGGTGCTCATAATTCACATACGTAACAAAGTGCGATGGCAACTTAATTAAAATACAAAGTGCATTGATAATCATAGAATCAGTAAATTTCAACATAAATGTATCTTTATAGCAAAGAATAAACTTCTAATTCATAACATAAATAATTGAGTTCTCATTATCTCATAACTCCTTTACATGAACCTTTAATCACACATATCATGATACTATCATGATCTTACCTGCTGTTCATTATGATGTATGAAGTAAATAAATAAACATGTAAGAACACATAACATTATATTTTCATTGTCTTACTTGCTGTTCATTATGCTGTATGACTTATGTACTTTTTGGTCAAGTTAATCTCATAACTGTATGGCTCCATAAGAACTATAACGAGTAATCACACATAACATGATACTTTCATGATCGTACCTGATGTTCCTTATGCTGTATGAATTCTGCAACTTTTTTGAAAACTCAGTGAATATCGTAACGAATAAAGAAACAAGTAAGCACATACATATCTATAATAAACATATAATCACATATGGAATGTAAGCACACATATCATGATACTTTCATTATCGTACTTGCTGCCCATTATACTATATGATTATGCAATTTGTAGTCAATATAACTGTATAGCTCCATAAGGTTATAGTGAAACCAAAGTGATAAGAAGAACTGTATGAAACTGGATGAATACTGTATGACTGGGCTGCTATGGCCATTATATAATCATATTCACTCAACGGTCTATAGCCGGAGTACCAAACTGTATGGGGCGCAGATCTGCTATTCTATGTCGCGACATAGCCTTATCTACGTGGTTTCTACCTAACCTCAATGGAGCATAATATCGGTATGTCAATATATAAAACAAAAGCATATTAACTGCTTCATAATTTCATAAACCATACTGCTTACCTGTATGCTGATAGCCTCGCCAAGCGGGCAACTTGTGTCATGTTAGTTTCACATCATTTGCATGCTTGCATTTTGTGTTTATACATGTGTTCATGTTGTCTTTTTGTTTTAAAATGATTGGAGGCATACAAGTTGAGCAAAGGAATACAATTGCATAGAAAAAGAGGTCTAAAAGAGCATCAAAACAGAAGTCGCGAGCGCGCCATGAAAAGTCACGAGCGCGAGAAGCACATATGAGGGTCAGTGAGTTTACAGGCAAGATTCGCGAGCGCGCAATGAAATTCGCGAGCACGAGAAGCACAAAATGAGAGTCAGAGAGTTTTCAGGCACAATTCGCGAGCTCGACATGAAATTCGCGAGCGCGCGTCGTGTTTCCAGCCTGCGCAGTCTGTACTATTTTGGTCATATCTCTCAATTTATAACTCTGATTTGGGTGATTCAAAAACCCATGGACAGCTAACACATAGAGGAACAAATAACGCTTCTATGACACTTCCTAATTCCATCATTAAATAGGGTCAAAATCAAGGAGAAGTTACTGGTTACTTTTCCAGCAAAACCTGTTTCAGCATGAACTCAATATCTACTTCATTTATTCATTTCATCCCATGCTTTCTCACCATTTCCAGTCATCTCACTCAACATTAAGCAACATATCTTCTCATTATCAACACACCACACAAATTCTCATGTAAGGAAATTAATTAAACTAAAAGAGATAGCACACCTTCACTTAACAAGCTTGGAATCTTCTTCTTAGCTTCCTTTTTCTTCTACCTTTGAGCTCACCTCTCCTATACATAAGAATTCTTATGAATACTCTAAAAATATCACCAAATGATTCAATTATGAAATTCAAGAAGGTTTACTTACTTGGATAGAATAGAAGTTGAAGTTAAGGCTTAACTACCATTAAAATCTTCACTACCATTAAAATTGATGGAGAATGGAAGGTGGAAGAGGAAAGTAGATGAAGATAAAGATGAAGAAGAGATAAATGAAATGGAAGTCTCGGGTACATCTCCAAAATATCAATGATTTTGGGTGTAAAATTACCAAATGGTACCTCAAGTGTCAATATGTTACAACTTAATACCTAAGCTTTATCTTTTAGTGCAAGTAAGTCCTAATCCTTATACTTTGATCTTTTTGCTTCCTTCAAGTAAGTCCACTTCTTTTCCTTATTTCAGTTACATCCCATTCCACTCCACTCTGGACTCTAATGGCTCGAACCGGGTTTTGGATCAGCTCGACTCGACTCTAAGCAACAACTCGATTCAGTAGGATGTCACAACTTACTATTTCAGACATAGAAAAATGGGACGTTGCAGTTCTACCGCCCTTAAAGAATTTCGTCTGCGAAATTCACTTGCATTCAACACTTACAAATCTCATAATAGTTACAACTCAATTTGATTCTTTGTTAATCGGCTAGCACTTACTAGCCTTATGTTCTATACATGATTCTCCCAAATGAACATCCATAATAGTTAATTTAACCATTCTATATCAGCACTCAATCCAATGACCTATATACCGCCCATACCAAACATATCAGCATATCATATACATATCATATCATCATATCATATACATATCAAGGCATTTCACTGCAATAGCCTATTCAAAAATTTGCATAAAGTAAATTCTCACAAAGCATGATGAGATTATATGAACAAATCCTGAGATCATATAACTTATTCTCATAACAGTGTTATCCTGAGATCATATAGCTTATTCTCAGAACTGTGTGAATAACTTAATGCCGCCATGGTACTTATTCTCATCCATTGTCATGCATATATACATATAGTCATACATGCATACTTGTAAGTTCCACTCAAGAAGAAAAACAAATTAAACCAAAGTTCCAAATTTTAATACATGACAGTAGTTATACACAATCACAAAGTTATGCAAATCATGCAATGTGCCATATAGACTATCTCAACTTGACCATTTATCCCTAATGATTTGATAGTTCCATCCAAATAGAATTCACTAAGTGATAGCAATTCCACTTTTTGTTTTTGAATCATAGATAGCTCACACAAATCCATAAATCATCCATGACGTATAAATACTTCTATTAACAATTAACCAATCTTTTCTGTCTGAAGAATGATAACTTATAAAATCTTGATCATTTTGGCTTAGAATTTATTCTCATATAAACATAGTGAGATCAACACGAACCACAATTTGTACATCTTCATGAACTCTCAAAGGATAATAAGTCTGATCTTGTATATACTTTGATGCATCATTACTTCTATTTCCATCAAATCTTAGTAACCATGATTCCTAATTTTTCACAAAAACTCTGAATGACTATCATCTCATTTAAATCATCCTAATTCATACTCCTTCACCTCTGTAATTGATGCTTTTCTTAATTTTAATTCAATAACATGACTAGCTTCATTCTTACTTACCTAATTTCTTGGTATAACATCAATTCAATAGTTGGACAACTATCTCTCCATGTCCGATGTCATTCATCATTTCACTTAACCATCACAGTCCAATATTTATATCATGGTTCATACAGCATAGAATTTCTCATTAAACTTACATAACATCTAGAATTCACCAAATACTTTAAACCTCAAAAACTAAATCTCATTGAATATAATTCATACTTATACCATATTAACCCACAAGGTGCCACAATACACTTGACTCCACCAAATAGTAAGTATTTCTCATAAATAGAAATCACTTCTCATAAATGGCTTTAAATAATGACATTAGTTCTTATAAAAAATACTCATCACCCATTCTTAGAGCAAATCACATCGAATCATTCATCATTAAGATCATTTATGTAAATACACCAATGAATATATGTATATATGTATTCTATCCAGCAAAATGCTTATCTCAATAGTCATGATAAATTCCATTATCCAAAATCATGTAAACTTCATCAAATACATATACAAAAAGCAATACTCTACTTAAATAGATTCTAATGTCCTTGAATCCGAATCATTTAGTTTTCTTCTTAGATAATACTAACTACTCATCCTCAACATACTCCTTCCATATGCACATGTACACACATTCAAGCATTTTATGCATGCATTTCACATTCACATCATTTAACTTCAACTTAACCTTTATAATCTTAATCATGCATAACTTAACATATCTTCTTGCGTACACAACCATACAAGTGTACACTACATCTTCCATACTTAAGTATATACATATATGTTATTTTCATGTTAAGTCATAAACCAATATACTTCACAGCTCATGAATCTATACAAGTGACTTCATTGTCATTTATAAAACAATCCTTTCATTTATCAAAACTTTAGAAAACCACACTTGAAAATTAAAAATTTTTTTTTTTCAAAGTATTCAGAGAAGAGAAGAATTTTCATAGCAAAATCATTTGTTTATAAGCAACATAAACTATGCTTCTTCTGGATTCAACATGAACAAACGTTTTTACAAGTCACTCATGCTATCACTATCATGGATAAAAAAAATCAGTTTCAAAATACATCTCATAATACTTATAACATTGAAAACTCATATCAACTCACGAAAGTACACAAATCCTTAATGCCTCAATAATATTTCATCTCCAATAACCATTACAGCGAATTCCCTATCCATTATTCTCTAAGAATATCCTCCATGAATAATGGTCCAGAAGGATATAACCATTAATCATCAATAGTAACCTCAATATATACTCCACTTACCACGGCTCTAATGGCTGGTTGTTACCAATCAACCCAATATGGCATGTCTTTAATTTAAATTACTCCTACTCTCACTGCCAAACAGATAAATTCCTACATAGATACACATATAATCCGAGAACCGCCTAAACCTAGGCTCTGATACCAAAAATTATAACATCCCTTCCCGGTCCACCCGCTAACCCGAATGAACCGAGCCGAGACGCTACAATCTGGTTGAACTTATGTTCTGTCATGCTGATATCATCCTGTATGCTAAATATGAATACAAAACACTCCCAATTCAACTCCAACTTCCAATATCTCCAACTAATCATCATAACACAATAACACTTTATATATATATTCATAACTGTATAAATCCTCAATAGCATTTAATATCCAGCAATTAATTGCATTCATTATATATATATCAAGTCTTCATGAACTAATCATACCAACTGTAGTAAAATATTTCATATTCAATCATTTCATACGTATTATTCTTATCTCCAACTACTTACACCAAAATAATTACATGCTTCAGTTATATTTCCAATCACATAAGTTCGAACAAATATACTAATTATACATGCCATAATTCTTAATTATATAACTCTCAATCTACTACTCCCAAATTCGTCACTTCTGCTTTGATAGTACTCTTCAAGTCTTCAAGTAGCAACCACGATCTTCAACCTACGCGTGATAAAAATCGACGCGCTGAGTATAAAACTCAGTGGTGCTCATAATTCACATATGGAACAAAGTGCGATGGCAACTTACTTAAAATACAAAGTGCATTGATAATCATAGAATCAGTAAATTTCAACATAAATGTATCTTTATAGCAAAGAATAAACTTTTAATTCATAACATAAATAATTGAGTTCTTATTATCTCATAACTCTTTTACATGAACCTTTAATCACACATATCATGATACTATCATGATCTTACCTGCTGTTCATTATGATGTATGAAGTAAATAAATAAACATGTAAGAACACATAACATTATATTTTCATTGTCTTACTTACTGTTCATTATGGTGTATGACTTATGTACTTTTTGGTCAAGTTAATCTCATAACTGTATGGCTCCATAAGAACTAAATAAATAAACGAGTAATCACACATAACATGATACTTTCATGATCATACCTGATGTTCCTTATGCTGTATGAATTCTGCAACTTTTTTGAAAACTCAGTGAATATCGTAACGAATAAAGAAACAAGTAAGCACATACATATGTATAATAAACATATAATCACATATGGAATGTAAGCACACATATCATGATACTTTCATTATCGTACTTGCTGCTCATTATACTGTATGATTATGTAATTTGTAGTCAATATAACTGTATAGCTCCATAAGGTTATAGTGAAACCAAAGTGATAAGAAGAACTGTATGAAACTGGATGAATACTGTATGACTGGGCTGCTATGGCCATTATATAATCATATTCACTCAACGGCCTATAGCCAGAGTACCAAACTGTATGGGGCACAGATCTGCTATCCTATATCGCGACATAGCCTTATCTACGTGGTTTCTACCTAACCTCAATGGAGCATAATATCGGTATGTCAATATATAAAACAAAAGCATATTAACTGCTTCATAATTTCATAAACCATATTGATTACCTGTATGCTGATAGCCTCGCCAAGCGGGCAACTTGTGTCATGTTAGTTTCACATCATTTGCATGCTTGCATTTTGTGTTTATACATGTGTTCATGTTGGCTTTTTGTTTTAAAACGATTGGAGGCATACAAGTTGAGCAAAGGAATACAATTGCATAGAAAAAGAGGTCCAAAAGAGTATCAAAACACAAGTCGCGAGTGCGCCATGAAAAGTTGCGAGCGCGAGAAGCACATATGAGGGTCAGTGAGTTTACAGGCAAGATTCGTGAGCGCGCAATGAAATTCGCGAGCCCTAGAAGCACAAAATGAGAGTCAGAGAGTTTTCAGGCACAATTCGCGAGCTCGACATGAAATTCGCGAGCGCGCGTCGTGTTTCCGGCCTGCACAGTCTGTACTATTTTGGTCATATCTCTCAATTTATAACTCTGATTTGGGTGATTCAAAAACCCATGGATAGCTAACACATAGAGGAACAAATAACGCTTCTATGATACTTCCTAATTCCATCATTAAATAGGGTCAAAATTAAGGAGAAGTTACTGGTTACTTTTCCAGCAAAACCTGTTTCAGCATGAACTCAATATCTACTTCATTTATTCATTTCATCCCATGCTTTCTCACCATTTCCAGTCATCTCACTCAACATTAAGCAACATATCTTCTCATTATCAACACACCACACAAATTCTCATGCAAGGAAATTAATTAAACTAAAAGAGATAGCACAACTTCACTTAACAAGCTTGGAATCTTCTTCTTAGCTTCCTTTTTCTTCTACCTTTGAGCTCACCTCTCCTATACATAAGAATTCTTATGAATACTCTCAAAATATCACCAAATGATTCAATTATGAAATTCAAGAAGGTTTACTTACTTGGATAGAATAGAAGTTGAAGTTAAGGCTTAACTACCATTAAAATCTTCACTACCATTAAAATTGATGGAGAAAGGAAGGTGGAAGAGGAAAGTAGATGAAGATAAAGATGAAGAAGAGATAAATGAAATGGAAGTCTCGGGTACATCTCCAAAATATCAATGATTTTGGGTGTAAAATTACCAAATGGTACCTCAAGTGTCAATATGTTACAACTTAATACCTAAGCTTTATCTTTTAGTGCAAGTAAGTCCTAATCCTTATACTTTGATCTTTTTGCTTCCTTCAAGTAAGTCCACTTCTTTTCCTTATTTCAGTTACATCCCATTCTACTCCACTCTGGACTCTAATGGCTCAAACCGGGTTTTGGATCAGCCCGACTTGACTCTAAGCAACGACTCGATTCAGTAGGATGTCACAACTTACTATTTCAGACATAGAAAAATGGGACGTTACATTATGTGTGCTTGCAATTACAAAAAATTTGCTTTCTGTTCAAAAATTTACCACTGATAATTCTATTTTCTTTGAATTTTGGCCTCATTATTTTGTAATAAAGGACCAGTACACCAAGAACACACTGATGCAAGGCCCAAGTGAAGATGGCATGTACAAGTTAACTCAACTCCGACCACATCCCATGGCAAATCAAGTGTCAGCAGCTTCTTCCATGAACGATTGGCATCGGCGGTTGGGGCATCCGAACTTTCAAAAATTGTTTCATTTAGTTAAGTAGAATAAAATTTCAGTTTCTGATACTGAGATGAGTCCTTGTTCTAGTTGTCGCTTAGGCAAATTGTCTCGTATGTCTTTGGTTTCTAAAGAACATACAAGTCGAAAACCATTTGATATTGTATTTTCAGATGTATGGGGTCCTGCAGCTGTACAATCTAGTTTGGGACATCGATATTTTGTTCTTTTTATTGATGACTTTACTCATTTTACATGGGTTTATTTCATGAGAAATAAAAGTGAGGTGTATGACATTTTTCTTCAGTTTGAGCAGCTAATCAAACGTCAATTTGGGATGCCTATTTTGGCTTTTCATTTAGACTGGGGGGGTGAATATCAACGTTTAAATCGGTATTTAAAGGCTACTGGTATTGTTCATAGGATTGCCTACCCATACACTCATGAGCAAAATGGTACAGCTGAGAGGAAAATTCGACATCGTGTAGATACTAGTCTCACCCTTTTAGCTCATGCTTCGTTACCTTTGAAATACTGGAATTTTGCTATTGAACAAAGTGCTATGTTAATTAACACCTTGCCTTTCTGATGTTTTGCATAAAATTTCACCCTTCTTTAAATTATTCTCCAAGGATCCCAACTATTTGTCCTTTCAACCTTTTGGATGTAGTGTCTTCCCATTATTGCGACCCTACAATAATCATAAATTTAGTTACAGATCTGCTGAATGTGTATTTCTTGGGCAAAGTCCTTTTCATTCTGCCTATAGATTTATGGATTTTAGAATAGGACGAGTGTATTTGGCGAAGCATGTTCGATTTGTGACTAATGAATTTCCTTATGCCAAGATGACTGTGTCAAGAAGTATACAAGAACCGCAAGTTGATCCCATATGGCTTCAAGTTACTTGTACAGTGCCATCTTCACCAACGCCTTCATCAGGTATATCCTTCTCTTCTACTCCATCTTCCCCACACACTCCAATTCAATCTCCATTATTTTCTCATAATTCTGCAGAAATTACACCACAATCTGCAATCTCCATGGGTTTACAGATTGTCTCTGATATTGCTTCACTCAGTCCACCTCCAATTTGGGTCCATCCTATGGTTTTAAGGACAAATCCTAAACCAAATCCAAAATATGCTTCTGTTGCTCAATTTGCTTCATTTCAGGAACCAAAAACTTACTTGCAAGCTAAAAACAAATAGGAATGGTGTGATGCAATGCAGGAGGAAATTTCAGCATTATTAAAGAATAAAACCTGGATATTGGTGCCACGGCCAGCAAATGTGAATGTTATTCAAAATAAATGGGTGTATCGGGTCAAACAGCACTCCAATGGGCATATTGAGCATTACAAAGCTCGTCTAGTCGCGAAAGGATTTACACAGCAGATGGTCTTCATTACACAGAAACGTTCTCTCCGGTTGTGAAATTCACTACTGTTCGCATTCTTTTGGCTCTCGCTGTAACAAAAGGATGGGATATGCGGCAATTAGACATTTCAAATGCTTTCCTCCATGGTTCTTTAATAGAAGATTTGTATATGGAGCAGCCAAAAGGCTTTGTTGATAGTACTAAACCGGATTATGTTTTCAAACTTCAGAAATCTCTTTATGGATTAAAACAGGCACCGCGGGTCTGGTTTGAACGACTCAAGCAATTTTTATGTTCTCTTCAATTTTGCAGCACATAGGCTGATCATTCTTTATTTATATACACCAATGGAGTTGATTTGTGCTTGTCTATGTAGATGACATTCTTGTCACGGGAACCAAATCTTCAATCATTGATTGGTTTGTTCATAAGCTGGCTGCTACCTTTCCTGTTCGAGATCTTGGTGAGATAAATTGTTTCCTTGGAGTTGAGGCCACGAAGACGCCGGATGGTTTATTGCTTTCTCAAAGCAAATATCTCTCTGAAATATTACAAGCAACACAAATGGAAGACTTTAAGTCCTGTGCTACACCTATGGCAACTACACCAAATCTCAATAAACAAACAGGAACTTTATTGGATTCTATGACAGAGTATAGACAAGTGGTCGGGGCTCTACAGTACTTAACTCTTACTAGACCGGACATTGCCTTTGCGGTTAACAAATTAGCTCAATTTTTACATTGCGCTATAGATGTTCATTGGCAAGCATGCAAAAGACTGCTATGTTATCTTAATGGTACAGCCACTCGAGGTCTTTTGCTTCGTCCTTCATCAACATTCTCACTTCAATGTTATTCAGATAGTGACTGGGCTGGTTGTCTTGATGATCGACGGTCAACAGGAGGCTATCTAGTTTATTTTGGTGACAATTTAATCTCCTAGTCTAGTAAGAAGCAGCCAACGGTAGCACGCTCAAGTACAGAAAGTGAATATAAAGCTATTGCAAATGCCACTACTGAGATAATGTGGATTACTACTCTTTTACGTGAGATTGGATATGCTCCTGCAGCATCTGCAACTTTATGGTGCGATAATGTTAGTGCTATCTATCTTACTTCAAATCCTGTTTTTCATGCTCGAACAAAGCATGTTGAAATTGATTATCATTTTATTCGAGATCAGATACGGCTTGGCATTGTTTCTATTCGGTTTCTTAAAAGTGCAGAGCAAATCGCAGATATCATGACCAAACCTTTGGGGCAGCAACTATTTGCATCTCACTCATGCAAGCTTCGACTGCAGTCTCCTGTCGTTCAGCTTGAAGGGGGCTGTTACAGATAATATTGGTTATATTATTTGTTATTAAATAGATGTATGTAGTTGTATTCTAATGATAGTCTTACACTCTTATATTATCCTTTGTAACTACTCTATATACAGAGTTGTATAAATAGAGTTGTATTATTCAATACGAGATATATAGAAAACCCAATTCTTTCCAGATTTACAATCTATATGTATTTGTTTAAAAAATAATTTTTATAAACATATTCGATCAATTAAAAAAATGTAATTTCTAATTTGTTGTGATTAAGGTTATTTTAGCATATTCTAAATTTCATTAAGGACACTATCGAAAATTTCATTATTTCTCATATTCTCACATTTATATATAGTATAGGTAATGAATAACAAAAAAAATTATGACAATGTAATTTTTAGCTTAATAAAACCTAAAACATACTATTAATCGAACAAAGCAATTATGTATCATGAAAATATACTTTTCATTATTTTTATATTAGATTATATATATCAAATAGTGAAAATAATTTCACTTAAAATAATACAAAGTTGATATTTTTAATTGATTATATACATACATACGTGTGAGTGTATATATATTAAGTGACTAATATTTTTAATTAATATTAAGTGATTATAAAATGAAGTAAAAAAAATTTAATAGGGTCATACCTACCAGCGGGAATATTTTCGCTTGTTTTAAATTATAATAAAAACAGAATTAAATATTTAAAAAATAAAATATAAAAATTTTCAAAATATCCCATTATCATAATATATTAAAAAATAAAGTTAAAAAAAATAAAACTTAAAATATTAAAATACTTAATTATCTATATGTATTTGTTTAAAAAATAATTTTAATAAAAATTATATCCAATCAACTAATAAAATATAATTTTTTAATTGGCCATGAATAATGTTATTTTAAGATAATCAAATTTCATCGAGGGCGTTATCGGAAATCATATTATTCCTCATATTCTCACATTTATATGTACTATAAATATACATAATAACATATGAATCAACATTATAAATGTTTGTAAGAACCCGTTTGAAATGAATAAATTTCACAAAATTTCATAGAATTCATTTAGAAATTCAAAATTTTGTGTTTTGAATGAAAAAAAAAAATACAGATTTAAAATTTTATGAATTGATTTCTATGAACCACAAAACTAAATCATTGAAATTTATATTGACAAAATTATCCTTTGTTCATATCACACCCCAATTTCAACTGCTCCTCCACGTCATTTCTTTTCTTTTCAGCTTTAGATAAAAATTATTTTCATTTATCTTTAGCAAACAACTTTATTTTATAATAATAATAATTAGTATTATTTTAAACCAATAGCAAAAAGCAAATTAATAATGTCACCTTCAATTATTTTCTAGGATCAACTCTTCTGCTGTTAAAACACAGTGCTTCATTTCTTGGACAATTTCCAACACAATTTCATTCATTGTTTAATTATATATGTATAATTAATCAATTAGAGGTGAAATGTGATTATATTTATTTATATAAATTTTATTATCTATATTTGAATAAAGAAGTAACAAGACTATTATATTGTATATAATTGTCACGACCCATTTCCGTGGGCCGGACCGGCACTAGGACCTGGGTGGGCTTAAGGCCTCCGAAGCCCGTAGTAAGCCTAACTTATTTAAATTTCACATTCTATTCATAATTATGGATTCAGGCCCATTACCTTATTATACATATGCATCCAAAATACAGTTCATATATTTAATATGGACTTTTATTAATTATTTACAACCCAACTGGAATACAATTGCGGAACTCTACCTTAAAATTGACATCGAAATTTCTATCTTTAATAGGTCTTCTAGAATGAGTGTTTCAACTCCATAGGACTTTCCTTTCTTTCTATTACCTGGAAAAAAATAGGTAGGCAGGGGTGAGCGCCAAACTCAATGAGTAGGGTTAGATAACCCTCTCACCCCACACAATCACACAAATGCTGAAATATTTTATTTGATCACCGATTAATTTTATGATCACACAGATGCTAAAATATTTTATTAGTCACCGATTAATCTTATGATCATGCAGTGTCACACAAATGACAATACAGCAGCAATCTCAGTTATTATCACCTTCATTTAATCACATCACGTGGAAATTAGTCAGTGGAGTCACCGAAACCCGATGAGCCGTCCTCACACATGGCCCATCCACTCACATGTGCACCAGGGAGCCAATCCCCCATTCTGGCTGACTGGTATAATCCTCACACGACCGATTCTCTGATTATTTTTCAGTCTCTCATTTCATTTTTTTTTATCTCAATATATATATATATATTGAGATAAAAAAAATTTTATTTTTATAAACAGATTATATTTTGAATCTTCAAATTATTTAGTAACAAAAGGACAAATACCAACAAAAGGACAAAGGACTGTTTATATTTTGAATCTTCAAATTATATAAACACATATATATATATTATTATCAAAAGGATCTAAAAATATATATATATATAACACATTTAAAGTTTACAAGTATATTGATTCTGAAGTAAATGCTATGATGTATGAATTTAATTTTAAATAAACAAGCAAAACAATTTTCTGATGTGGAAGATTAGACTAAGCTGCATTTACAGAGCATACTTATATACATCAACACAACAAATTTATAATTAAAATTGAGTTTTTAGAGGTTTAGGGTTCCTGCAACCTTAACCTGGGATCTCCAGAATTAAGTCAGAGTGAGGAGGGAGAAGAAGAAATGCGCCGTCAACACGGTCTTACCAAAGTAACAATTTAATTTTACTAATTTACAAAATTGAAATTACAAAATTTATTTGTAATATACAAAATTTAAATGATAAGCTCAAGTTCAAACTAGTTTATACTTACAAAGATTATCTAACCTTGAATCCTTACAATCAACGTGGAGAGAAGGAGGAGAGCTAATCTTAATTTATATCCTAGCTGAACTTATTTGAACTTATGCCTTCACAAGGGGAGAGGCTCCCTTTAAATACAAAATTTGTGGAATCTTTACTATTTGCTTTTACTGTTGGTGAACAGTGACATGTCGACCACCGAATCTTAACTTTTACTGTGGATGAATAGTACCTTGTCTGCCACTGTGTCTTGGCCTTTACTGTTTGGGAATAATATCTGGCTTCTACTGTTGAAATAGTAGTCTGGCCCTTACTGTAGATGCATAGTGGTTGACCTTGTCATAGCCCTGACCTGGTCAGTATTGTCCGCTTTAGGCTTTGCAACCCTCACGGATTTGTCCCTCAGGCAGGCTTTGCAACCCGCCCAAAAGCGCGCTAACCAAGTTAGAAGCTACCCCTCTTATGTATAGATCGTTTACCCCGTCCTTAACCGATGTGGGATTTGCCTAAGGTGTGCTGGCCTTGCCACATACACCCCCCTTGGGGACTCAGCGTCCTCGCTGAGGTTTGCCCCACCACCGGCCAGAGGGCACAGGGCCGGCTCTGATACCAATTGTCATAGCCCAGCCCATGGTCAATATTGTCCGCTTTGGGGCTCCAGCCCGTACGAGTACCCCCTCACGGTTTTGTTTTCAGGCAGGCTTTGCAACCCGCCCAAAAGGCCTCAACCATGTTCTGGAACCACCCCTCTTATGTACAGGACCACCCCCTCGTACTTAACCGATGTGGGATTTGCCTAAGGTGTGCTGGCCTTGCCACATATTTTATGTCGCAAGGCCAACACACCTTAGGCAAATCCCACATCGGTTAAGGACGGGGTAAACGATCTATACATAAGAGGGGTAGCTTCTAACTTGGTTAGCGCGCTTTTGGGCGGGTTGCAAAGCCTGCCTGAGGGACAAATCCGTGAGGGTTGCAAAGCCTAAAGCGGACAATACTGACCAGGTCAGGGCTATGACAATTGGTATCAGAGCCGACCCTCGTTCCTCTGGCCGGTGGTGGGGCAAACCTCAGCGAGGACGCTGAGTCCCCAAGGGGGGGTGTATGTGGCAAGGCCAGCACACCTTAGGCAAATCCCACATCGGTTAAGTACGAGGGGGTGGTCCTGTACATAAGAGGGGTGGTTCCAGAACATGGTTGAGGCCTTTTGGGCGGGTTGCAAAGCCTGCCTGAAAACAAAACCGTGAGGGGGTACTCGTACGGGCTGGAGCCCCAAAGCGGACAATATTGACCATGGGCTGGGCTATGACAATTGGTATCAGAGCCAACCCTCGTTCCTCTGGCCGGTGGTGGGGCAAACCTCAGCGAGGACGCTGAGTCCCCAAGGGGGGGTGTATGTGGCAAGGCCAGCACACCTTAGGCAAATCCCACATCGGTTAAGTACGAGGGGGTGGTCCTGTACATAAGAGGGGTGGTTCCAGAACATGGTTGAGGCCTTTTGGGCGGGTTGCAAAGCCTGCCTGAAAACAAAACCGTGAGGGGGTACTCGTACGGGCTGGAGCCCCAAAGCGGACAATATTGACCATGGGCTGGGCTATGACAGACCTTTACTGTAGATGCATAGTGGTTGGTCTGCCACCTGATAAGAATTGACATTTTATCAAAAAAGTTGAAGGAATAAGGTTCCTTCTGCCTGTTTACAGGGATTCAGAGTAAGAGGAGGTCGATGAAGTGTCCTCTTTTTTCTTTTTATCTTTTCTTTTCTTTATCTTATCCTTTCTTTTTTCTTTCTTTATTTTTTCTTTCTTCGCTTTAGCTTTTTGACTTGCTTTACTTTTGATTTTAATGGGGGACGGAATATCATCATTATTGCTATCACTATCTTCAACTGATGATAGGGATGCTGTTGAAGATGATGATAAAACAATTTTACTTTTACCTTTATGACGTGTCGTCTTTGAAGATTTACTAGAAGACGCACTGTGCGTTTTACTGGAAGATGGGTTTATGGGCTGATTTGAACTGGTTGAGAGTTGTTCAAACATCTCTTGACAAATCAGTTTATATTCTTCGGGCGTTTTAGCAGCAGCTAAACGGACTTGACATTGGGCCTTCTGGATCCCAAATTGAGGGTTATCCTGAATGACTAATGTGTTCGCATATGTTAGAGCTGGTTTAGATGGGCTGGATAGTTTCTTTAAAATCCACTGGCGGATTTTTACTTCAGTAGTGGAGTTTTTAAAGGATCCCCACCATTTGATTTTATGGCGTTTTACTAACATAGGAATCTGAGTTCCTGGGATATACTGATAATCGAAAAACCATTGATATACCCATGGGGTGAAGAAGGTCATACAATAATACATAAGAGAGGGGATATGAACTTCTTCAGGTTTAGGTTTATAATGGGCTTTAAAGTATTGGTATAAAGAAATGATCTCAGAAGGAATGATTTCCTCAGAGAGACCTTTAAACCGCCACCACCGTTTAAACCAATTTGGTATTTTTAAATCAGTATGTATAGTTTGATCAAAATATAGTAACCATGAATGCGTAGTAGTGGGATTTTGAAGACAAAATACTTTTTCCCACGCATCTTTATAATCAAAATAATTATAAATCATACAATGTTTATATAAGGATTTAAATCTTATTGGAGTATATAAAGAAGATACGGGCCAATCCTTAGGATGGATGACGCGTTTTATTTGTAAAGAGGAGTAAGAAATAATTTTATTTTTATCAAAAGTATGTTTTATTTTTACAGATCCTGTTTCTATTAATATATTATGATAGTATTCCTGAGATTTTGACAAATCAAATGGAACAAAATACCAATTCTCAGGGTATATATTTTTTATAATTTGCCAAGGATTGATATTGTTATATCCATCCTCAACTTCAATTTCAAAATCATACAAACTTTTTACAAACCATTTATATATATTACTAGTATTAGTATATTGGATTTTTGGCAAATCCACAGCCATTAACGAATTTGATAACTCTTTACTGTCTACCGTTTGAGACAGAGTAGCCGTACCATGAGCGGGTACGATCGCTTTAGGTTTAGAAGCCATGCCTGACTCTTCTGTGGAAGAAGAGGCCATATTCTGCAATGCTTTAAGAACTTCTGGGGATTGAGAAAGTTCTTCAACCCATTTTTTAAAGGCTTTAGTATTTAGGGTTTTAGGTAGGTCTTCTGAATGCTCTGAAAGAGCTTTAGTGGGTGAGTCTTTGCTAGGTGAACTGGGCATAGGGTTTTTCCCTTTATCCTTCTTTCTTCCCATCGTTCTGTAAGAATTCGCGGGTCGGAAAATCCGGAATATTATTATCATTACCTTTAATATATTCGATATCAAATTCAAAAATGCTTAAAAGAGCTTGCCATCTAGCAAATATTTGTTTAGATGCAAGGTTTTGAACATCTTTTTGTAAGACATCTTTAGCAGATTTACAATCAATTCTTAATAAAAACTTTTGATTTAATAAATCAGATTGAAATTTATTGATACAA
The DNA here is from genome assembly GCF_041381405.1 of Jatropha curcas. Classification (NCBI taxonomy): domain Eukaryota; kingdom Viridiplantae; phylum Streptophyta; class Magnoliopsida; order Malpighiales; family Euphorbiaceae; genus Jatropha; species Jatropha curcas. The sequence continues at coordinate 21,186,354 of NC_143159.1, forward strand.
ATAACAATGCTTAAAATTTCTTTTTTAATAGTAGAATAATTCAATTGAGCTGGAGTCCAATGACCTGAAGTATATTGAATTATCCGTTCTTTACCATTAATTCTTTGTTTTAAAATGCCTCCATAACCAATGTCAGAAGCATCAGTTTCAACAATTTTAAAAGCATTAGGATTAGGAATATACAAATAAGGAATTTCTTTTACTAAAGATTTAATCTTTTTTACTAATTGTGTATGCTGATGAGTCCAAGGACCAGCATTTTTACGAAGTCTATCATGCAATGGTTTTAACATGCAATTCAGATTAGGATAAAAATCAATTACATAGTTTAAACAACCAAGAAACCTTTGTAATTGGAGTTTATTAGTGATTTCATTAGGAAATTTTTCTCCAAAAACTAAAGTTCTTTCGATAGGTTGAATTATACCTCGTTCAATATAATGACCTAAAAATCTAATTTTCGTTTTAAACAAATCCATTTTTGTTTTACTAAGTGCTAAGCCATTTTTCTCTATAACCATGCAAAATGTTTTTAAGTGTTTAAAATGATGTTCAATAGTTTGACTGAAAACTAATACATCATCAATGTATACTATACAAAATTGTGAATATGGATTAAAAATGTCATTCATTATTCTTTGGAATTCTGAAGGAGCATTTTTTAATCCAAATGGCATTACATTCCATTCGTATTGACCAAATGGAACTGTAAATGTGGTTTTATATCTGTCTTTAGGGGCAATTTGAATTTGCCAATAGCCAGATTTCATATCAAATTTACTGAAAATATTTGCATTATATAGTTTCTTTAAAAGATCTTTTTTATTTGGAATAGGAGATCTAATCCATTTTAATGCTGTGTTTAATGGTTTATAGTTGATGACCAATCTAGGTACACCTCTCTCAATTTCAGCATTTTTATTTACATAGAAAGCCGCACAAGACCAGGGGCTTCTAGATTTACAAATTAATTTTTTTATTCTCTAAATCTTGAATTTCTTTTTTACAATGTTCAATCAATTCAGGATTCATCTGAATTGGTCTGGCTTTAGTCTTAATAGTTTTTTCATCAAAATCTTTTTCATATGGTAAGTCAACTACATGCTGTTTACGATTCCAAAATGCATTTGGATGATCAGCACAAAGTTTATTTTCCATATATTCTCTTAGATTTTTGATTTTATTTTGTATAAATTCAGAATTTAATTGCTTTTGAATTCTATGTAAACAAAAATTATTTTTTATATCTTTTAGGTTTTCTTCTTTAGATTTTATCAAAGAATTTATTTCTAATATTTTAATGGAATGAGCTTTTAATAAGTTCAATTGCTTCTTTTTAGGTTTTTCTGTGAATTCTAATTTAGCTTTATTATTCCTTATTTTGAATTTAATACAATCTTCTTTAACTGAATATGGTGTTATTAGGTTTATGAAAGGAGTGCCTAATATTGCCATATAATTTATTTGAGGTGATAATAAAAATACTGTATTAATTTCTAAACCTTGATTTACTATTATTGCATCTGTTTTGCCTATAATTTCAAGTTTAGATTTATTTGCCGTACTTAATTTTTCATTAGTTTTTAACCAATATCTTTTAGTTACCAAATCAGATTTTATACAATTTAAATCTGCACCTGTATCGAATAGTGCAATTGCATCGATAACAAAATCATTAATTTTAATGTTTATTTTGACTAAATATTTTCTGGAAGTTATTTCTTGTAATAAATTTAGAAAATTACAATCTACATCTTCATCTAATTGGTTTATGTCATCTTTTAAGTCATTATCTGGTTCTTCATCAGAAGAAGAACTAGAAATGAGTTGTGATTCTAAAATTTTTATTCTTTTAGAATTTTGTTGAAATTGGACTTTTAATTCATTTACTTCTTGTTTTAATGCTTTAATTTCTTTATGTAATTCTTTAGTAGACATATTTATGTCTATCTTCTTAGAATTATTTTTATTTAAGATAGTTGTTAAAACATAAGTATTAGGTTGAATTCTTGGAGTTATATCTTTTACTTCATTTTCTTCTTCAAAACTCTTTATTAATTTTTTAAGAAGCTTAGCTTTAGTTTCTTGATCTTCTATATTATTTACTACTGTCAATAACGTACTCTGGTCTTTAGTTAACATGTTTAAAGAATGTTTTGATGAATTTGATGAACTAGTGGTAGTTCCTAATTCATCAACTTGATTATCACTTTCTATAATCTCAGATTCTGAAGTGTCAGAATCAAGATATAGTTCATGAATTTTATTTAAAACTTCATTATCTAAATTTAGTTCATTTAATTTTTTATTAAATCTACAAAATTTAGATGTATTTCCTTTTTTACCACAATTATAACAAGTTAAATCTTTAAAAGAAGTTTTAGTTAAAGATTTAGAAGGTTGTTTTCTTTTATGTTTTGGATAAGGTTTTGCCTTTTCTTTACGATAGAATTTATCTTGACTAGGTGTAGACCTATAATGCCTCTTAGAATACTTATTTTTATAATGTTTTTTAGGTTTAGAGGGTTTTGAACATTGGCCATCACATCTCTGAGTTGATGTCATGCCATAGTCAAATTGTTTATAAAAAGATCCGAGTTCTTGTTTAGTTTTATGCATTTCATATTTTAAAGTTCTTTGAAGCTTTAAATCTTGACAAATTTGTAAACCTTCCTTTTGAATTATACTAATTAACTGTCCATAAGTTAATTTATTATAAGGTATAGGTTGTCCAAATTGTTGCTTTATATAATTCCTAAATTTTTCACCCAAAAAATAAGGTAATCCAGCCAAAAACTTTTCTTTCCAAAAGCTTTGATTGGAGTCTTCCCTTAACATTAATCTAGTGAGAAAAGTTGTTTTATAATTTTGAAAATCACTTAATTTTTTACACTTAAGATTACTTAATAATTCTGCATTTTTATCTTTTAAGTGAGATGGATCTCCTATAAAATGTAGTGAAATAGTGAGAATTAAAGATGACACAGCATATTGAATTACTTCACCGTTCTCATCATATATAAGTTCACCTTCATCATTTACTTGTATTGAATTTAAGATTTCTAAATGTTGTTGGTCAGTTAGGTGATAATCCCACCAACCTTTAAGTTGTCCTGTAAATCCTGCTATAATAATTTCTGCGATAGCTCTATCTGAAATAATTGATTTTGTTTTATATGCATTAGCAGCCATAGTCATCTGCTGTAAAATACTCAATATATTATATTCAGAAAGTCCATTTATATTCCATTCATATATAGTTGTAGCATTATATTTAAATTGAGATATAGTATTAGGTTTATCAATTAATCCTAGGTCTGGTGCCCTATTTACTATTTCTCTATGTGTTATAGGATTTAATTCAAATTTTTTAACATCTTCTGAGTCAGGTTCACTAACCTTAGAATTAGTATGTTCTTCTAAGATATTTATATTTCTTGATGCTTGAGGAGTGTTCGGAGCTACTTGTTGAGTAGTCTCGGAATGGACTTCAAGTTTACTTAATTGATCTTTTAATTTGTTTACAAATTCTTTTTGACTAGACTGAGAAATTTGAAAAGGTTTAAAAATGTGAGATTTTATTTTGTCTTTACCTTTTACACTTTCAGTTACATGTGGTTTATCTTCTAACAAATTTTCAATTCGTTTTAATTGTGTATTTAAACAAATTAGACTAGCATTACTAAAATTATTTTGTTCAATGACTTTTTTATTTACATCATTTTCTTGAGCAATTTTATATGGAGCACATACAACTTCATTATCTTGATATTTTAATTTACTAATTGTTTTAGGAGGAAAATCACTTTTTATTGTTTGATCATTTACTATCCATTCTGGTCTTTTATCTCTTATAGTTATGGGATTTAAACTTTTATCAGATGTTTTTTCTTTAATTAAGTTATACCATTCAAAAAATTTAACTTCAGTTTTGTTATTTAATTTATATTCGAAATATTCATATTTTAATTCTTTAAAAGTATAAATTTTTAATATCTTTTTCATTTTTATTAAATTTTTAGTTTTAGATATTTCTTTTAGTAAACTTTTTTCAATATCATCTTTACTAAGTACATTTAATTCTCTGTTTATATCACTAACGTTTTCAGTTATAGCTGAAGCTGTTGGTGATTCTGGAGATGAATTTACTAAATTTGACTGTTGGTTTAAGTAATTATCAACAGGATTATAAACTGCCTGTGGTATAGAATTACTATAATCAACACCTTTCATTTTAAGAGACTGATTTAAATTTGGAATATTAGAAGTAGAATATCTAGGTTTTACTAATGTTTGAATAATCGGCTTAGGCTCAGTTTCTTTATATTTAGCATAAATAACAGAAGGTATAGATGAATTAGGTTTATCATTTTCTTCTGTAGTAACAGAGGAAGATGACCCTGTATATCTCATACTTTGACTTCTATTAAATTTCAATGTAACTTTACCATCTTCAAATTGTTCAATTTTTTGTAAATTTATGTTTGGTTTTACTTTATCAACAACTGGAGGAGGTACAACTCCTTCCAAAATCCATTCGTCTGGAAGTGTTATATCTTTCCATTGGATGGTTTTAGGAATTACTGTATTTGTTTTAGTTAAATCTGTTTGAAGAAATCTTGTTTCCCCAATTTTAGATTGTAATTTATATTTAGTTCCAAAAGCTGAATTCATGGCTTTATAATGAATTTTATAAATTAGAGCAATAGGGATTGATCCTTGCTTCATTTTATAATTATGAGTTTTAATTTCTAAAATTATACTTTCTAAAATGTTTAAATCATTTAATGAAACTGTCATATCTGGGTATACTTCAAAGGAAATAGGCCCTTCACTAAGACTGGTTTCAACAGATCCTAACAAAGAATCTTGAAAATTTAAAAATCTGGCATCCCTTACTACCGCAAGAATACTAGTGTTTAATCCTTCTCTTGTTAACGGTTTTATTCCTACTTGTATTAATCCTATATGAATATATTTGTATTTCTTACTTTTATGATGTTGTAGAGTTTTAGAAGACAAAAGAGTTATTCTTTCAAAAGGTTTACTTAATTGAAAATCTCTTTCTTCAGTTTTAATCACATAATCAGTTTTAAATAAATTAAATTTAGAAATTTTATAAATTTGTTCTTTATCAACTTTAGGTATTTCCCATTCATCAATTGCTTTACTAAAATCTTGTAAAATTAATTCATTACGATTTATGATCCTTTTAATTTCTGAAGATTCAGAATCATCCGATTTAACACTACTATTAGATCTACACAATAGAGGATCCGTTTTATGATATCAACAAGTCGCGGCCACTGCCTGGTTATACCCTTACTCAGCCTTCAACACACGGCTATCAACGGGTTCAGTAGGCATACCCAAAACTATCTATGATATCCAGAAAATGAATTCTTATTATGAAGATAATAGTAATTTTAAACTAGAAGGCTCTGATACCAACAAAAGGACAAATACCAACAAAAGGACAAAGGACTGTTTATATTTTGAATCTTCAAATTATATAAACATATATATATATATATATATATATATATATATATATATATATATATATTATTATTATCAAATCTTCAAATTATATAAACACATATATATATATTATTATCAAAAGGATCTAAAAATATATATATATATAACACATTTAAAGTTTACAAGTATATTGATTCTGAAGTAAATGCTATGATGTATGAATTTAATTTTAAATAAACAAGCAAAACAATTTTCTGATGTGGAAGATCAGACTAAGCTGCATCCACAGAGCATACTTATATACATCAACACAACAAATTTATAATTTAAATTGAGTTTTTAGAGGTTTAGGGTTCCTGCAACCTTAACCTGGGATCTCCAGAATTAAGTCAGAGTGAGGAGGGAGAAGAAGAAATGCGCCGTCAACACGGTCTTACCAAAGTAACAATTTAATTTTACTAATTTATAAAATTGAAATTACAAAATTTATTTGTAATATACAAAATTTAAATGATAAGCTCAAGTTCAAACTAGTTTATACTTACAAAGATTATCTAACCTTGAATCCTTACAATCAACGTGGAGAGAAGGAGGAGAGCTAATCTTAATTTATATCCTAGCTGAACTTATTTGAACTTATGCCTTCACAAGGGGAGAGGCTCCCTTTAAATACAAAATTTGTGGAATCTTTACTATTTGCTTTTACTGTTGGTGAACAGTGACATGTCGACCACCGAATCTTAACTTTTACTGTGGATGAATAGTACCTTGTCTGCCACTGTGTCTTGGCCTTTACTGTTTGGGAATAATATCTGGCTTCTACTGTTGAAATAGTAGTCTGGCCCTTACTGTAGATGCATAGTGGTTGACCTTTACTGTAGATGCATAGTGGTTGGTCTGCCACCTGATAAGAATTGACATTTTATCAAAAAAGTTGAAGGAATAAGGTTCCTTCTGCCTGTTTACAGGGATTCAGAGTAAGAGGAGGTCGATGAAGTGTCCTCTTTTTTCTTTTTATCTTTTCTTTTCTTTATCTTATCCTTTCTTTTTTCTTTCTTTATTTTTTCTTTCTTCGCTTTAGCTTTTTGACTTGCTTTACTTTTGATTTTAATGGGGGACGGAATATCATCATTATTGCTATCACTATCTTCAACTGATGATAGGGATGCTGTTGAAGATGATGATAAAACAATTTTACTTTTACCTTTATGACGTGTCGTCTTTGAAGATTTACTAGAAGACGCACTGTGCGTTTTACTGGAAGATGGGTTTATGGGCTGATTTGAACTGGTTGAGAGTTGTTCAAACATCTCTTGACAAATCAGTTTATATTCTTCGGGCGTTTTAGCAGTAGCTAAACGGGCTTGACATTGGGCCTTCTGGATCCCAAATTGAGGGTTATCCTGAATGGCTAATGTGTTCGCATATGTTAGAGCTGGTTTAGATGGGCTGGATAGTTTCTTTAAAATCCACTGGCGGATTTTTACTTCAGTAGTGGAGTTTTTAAAGGATCCCCACCATTTGATTTTATGGCGTTTTACTAACATAAGAATCTGAGTTCCTGGGATATACTGATAATCGAAAAACCATTGATATACCCATGGGGTGAAGAAGGTCATACAATAATACATAAGAGAGGGGATATGAACTTCTTCAGGTTTAGGTTTATAATGGGCTTTAAAGTATTGGTATAAAGAAATGATCTCAGAAGGAATGATTTCCTCAGAGAGACCTTTAAACTGCCACCACCATTTAAACCAATTTGGTATTTTTAAATCAGTACGTATAGTTTGATCAAAATATAGTAACCATGAATGCGTAGTAGTGGGATTTTGAAGACAAAATACTTTTTCCCACGCATCTTTATAATCAAAATAATTATAAATCATACAATGTTTATACAAGGATTTAAATCTTACTGGAGTATATAAAGAAGATACGGGCCAATCCTTAGGATGGATGACGCGTTTTATTTATAAAGAGGAGTAAGAAATAATTTTATTTTTATCAAAAGTATGTTTTATTTTTACAGATCCTGTTTCTATTAATATATTATGATAGTATTCCTGAGATTTTGACAAATCAAATGGAACAAAATACCAATTCTCAGGGTATATATTTTTTATAATTTGCCAAGGATTGATATTGTTATATCCATCCTCAACTTCAATTTCAAAATCATACAAACTTTTTACAAACCATTTATGTATATTACTAGTATTAGTATATTGGAGTTTTGGCAAATCCACAGCCATTAACGGATTTGATAACTCTTTACTGTCTACCGTTTGAGACAGAGTAGCCGTACCATGAGCGGGTACGATCGCTTTAGGTTTAGAAGCCATACCTGATTCTTCTGTGGAAGAAGAGGCCATATTCTGCAATGCTTTAAGAACTTCTGGGGATTGAGAAAGTTCTTCAATCCATTTTTTAAAGTCTTTAGTATTTAGGGTTTTAGGTAGGTCTTCTGAATGCTCTGAAAGAGCTTTAGTGGGTGAGTCTTTACTAGGTGAACTGGGCATAGGGTTTTTCCCTTTATCCTTCTTTCTTCCCATCGTTCTGTAAGAATTCGCGGGTCGGAAAATCTGGAATATTATTATCATTACCTTTAATATATTCGATATCAAATTCAAAAATGCTTAAAAGAGCTTGCCATCTAGCAAATATTTGTTTAGATGCAAAGTTTTGAACATCTTTTTGTAAGACATCTTTAGCAGATTTACAATCAATTCTTAATAAAAACTTTTGATTTAATAAATCAGATTGAAATTTATTGATACAAATAACAATGCTTAAAATTTCTTTTTTAATAGTAGAATAATTCAATTGAGCTGGAGTCCAATGACCTGAAGTGTATTGAATTATCCGTTCTTTACCATTAATTCTTTGTTTTAAAATGCCTCCATAACCAATGTCAGAAGCATCAGTTTCAACAATTTTAAAAGCATTGGGATTAGGAATATACAAATAAGGAATTTCGTTTACTAAAGATTTAATCTTTTTTACTAATTGTGTATGCTGATGAGTCAAAGGACCAGCATTTTTACGAAGTCTATCATGCAATTCAGATTAGGATAAAAATCAATTACATAGTGTAAACAACCAAGAAACCTTTGTAATTGGAGTTTATTAGTGATTTCATTAGGAAATTTTTCTCCAAAAACTAAAGTTCTTTCGATAGGTTGAATTATACCTCGTTCAATATAATGACCTAAAAATCTAATTTTAGTTTTAAACAAATCCATTTTTGTTTTACTAAGTGCTAAGCCATTTTTCTCTATAACCATGCAAAATGTTTTTAAGTGTTTAAAATGATGTTCAATAGTTTGACTGAAAACTAATACATCATCAATGTATACTATACAAAATTGTGAATATGGATTAAAAATGTCATTCATTATTCTTTGGAATTCTGAAGGAGCATTTTTTAATCCAAATGGCATTACATTCCATTCGTATTGACCAAATGGAACTGTAAATGCGGTTTTATATCTGTCTTTAGGGGCAATTTGAATTTGCCAATAGCCAGATTTCATATCAAATTTACTGAAAATATTTGCATTATATAGTTTCTTTAAAAGATCTTTTTTATTTGGAATAGGATATCTAATCCATTTTAATGCTGTGTTTAATGGTTTATAGTTGATGACCAATCTAGGTACACCTCTCTCAATTTCAGCATTTTTATTTACATAGAAAGCCGCACAAGACCAGGGGCTTCTAGATTTACAAATTAATTTTTTATTCTCTAAATCTTGAATTTCTTTTTTACAATGTTCAATCAATTCAGGATTCATCTGAATTGGTCTGGCTTTAGTCTTAATAGTTTTTTCATCAAAATCTTTTTCATATGGTAAGTCAACTACATGCTGTTTACGATTCCAAAATGCATTTGGATGATCAGCACAAAGTTTATTTTCCATATATTCTCTTAGATTTTTGATTTTATTTTGTATAAATTCAGAATTTAATTGCTTTTGAATTCTATGTAAACATAAATTATTTTTTATATCTTTTAGGTTTTCTTCTTTAGATTTTATCAAAGAATTTATTTCTAATATTTTAATGGAATGAGCTTTTAATAAGTTTAATTGCTTCTTTTTAGGTTTTTCTGTGAATTCTAATTTAGCTTTATTATTCCTTATTTTGAATTTAATACAATCTTCTTTAACTGAATATGGTGTTATTAGGTTTATGAAAGGAGTGCCTAATATTGCCATATAATTTATTTTGAGGTGATAATAAAAATACTGTATTAATTTCTAAACCTTGATTTACTATTAGTGCATCTGTTTTGCCTATAATTTCAAGTTTAGATTTATTTGCCGTACTTAATTTTTCATTAGTTTTTAACCAATATCTTTTAGGTACTAAATCAGATTTTATACAATTTAAATCTGCACCTGTATCGAATAGTGCAATTGCATCGATAACAAAATCATTAATTTTAATGTTTATTTTGACTAAATATTTTCTGGAAGTTATTTCTTGTAATAAATTTAGAAAATTACAATCTACATCTTCATCTAATTGGTTTATGTCATCTTTTAAGTCATTATCTGGTTCTTCATCAGAAGAAGAACTAGAAATGAGTTGTGATTCTAAAATTTTTATTCTTTTAGAATTTTGTTGGTATTTGTCCTTTTGTTGGTATCAGAGCCTTCTGGTTTAAAATTACTATTATCTTCATAATAAGAATTCATTTTCTGGATATCATAGACAGTTTTAGGTATGCCTACTGAACCCGTTGATAGCCGTGTGTTGAAGGCTGAGTAAGGGTATAACCAGGCAGTGGTCGCGACTTGTTGATATCATAAAATGGATCCTCTATTGTGTAGATCTAATAGTAGTGTTAAATCGGATGATTCTGAATCTTCAGAAATTAAAAGGATCATAAATCGTAATGAATTAATTTTACAAGATTTTAGTAAAGCAATTGATGAATGGGAAATACCTAAAGTTAATAAAGAACAAATTTATAAAATTTCTAAATTTAATTTATTTAAAACTGATTATGTGATTAAAACTGAAGAAAGAGATTTTCAATTAAGTAAACCTTTTGAAAGAATAACTCTTTTGTCTTCTAAAACTCTACAACATCATAAAAGTAAGAAATACAAATATATTCATATAGGATTAATACAAGTAGGAATAAAACCGTTAACAAGAGAAGGATTAAACACTAGTATTCTTGCAGTAGTAAGGGATGCTAGATTTTTAAATTTTCAAGATTTTTTGTTAGGATCTGTTGAAACCAGTCTTAGTGAAGGGCCTATTTCCTTTGAAGTATACCCAGATATGACAGTTTCATTAAATGATTTAAACATTTTAGAAAGTATAATTTTAGAAATTAAAACTCATAATTATAAAATGAAGCAAGGATCAATCCCTATTGCTCTAATTTATAAAATTCATTATAAAGCCATGAATTCAGCTTTTGCAACTAAATATAAATTACAACCTAAAATTGGGGAAACAAGATTTCTTCAAACAGATTTAACTAAAACAAATACAGTAATTCCTAAAACCATCCAATGGAAAGATATAACACTTACAGATGAATGGATTTTGGAAGGAGTTGTACCTCCTCCAGTTGTTGATAAAGTAAAACCAAACATAAATTTACAAAAAATTGAACAATTTGAAGATGGTAAAGTTACATTGAAATTTAATAGAAGTCAAAGTATGAGATATACAGGGTCATCTTCCTCTGTTACTACAGAAGAAAATGATAAACCTAATTCATCTATACCTTCTGTTATTTATGCTAAATATAAAGAAACTGAGCCTAAGCCGATTATTCAAACATTAGTAAAACCTAGATATTCTACTTCTGATATTCCAAATTTAAATCAGTCTCTTAAAATGAAAGGTGTTGATTATAGTAATTCTATACCACAGGCAGTTTATAATCCTGTTGATAATTACTTAAACCAACAGTCAAATTTAGTAAATTCATCTCCAGAATCACCAACAGCTTCAGCTATAACTGAAAACGTTAGTGATATAAACAGAGAATTAAATGTACTTAGTAAAGATGATATTGAAAAAAGTTTACTAAAAGAAATATCTAAAACTAAAAATTTAATAAAAATGAAAAAGATATTAAAAATTTATACTTTTGAAGAATTAAAATATGAATATTTCGAATATAAATTAAATAACAAAACTGAAGTTAAATTTTTTGAATGGTATAACTTAATTAAAGAAAAAACATCTGATAAAAGTTTAAATCCCATAACTATAAGAGATAAAAGACCAGAATGGATAGTAAATGATCAAACAATAAAAAGTGATTTTCCTCCTAAAACAATTAGTAAATTAAAATATCAAGATAATGAAGTTGTATGTGCTCCATATAAAATTGCTCAAGAAAATGAAGTAAATAAAAAAGTCATTGAACAAAATAATTTTATTAATGCTAGTCTAATTTGTTTAAATACACAATTAAAACGAATTGAAAATTTGTTAGGAGATAAACCACATGTAACTGAAAGTGTAAAAGGTAAAGACAAAATAAAATCTCACATTTTTAAACCTTTTCAAATTTCTCAGTCTAGTCAAAAAGAATTTGTAAACAAATTAAAAGATCAATTAAGTAAACTTGAAGTCCGTTCCGAGACTACTCAACAAGTAGCTCCGGATACTCCTCAAGCATCAAGAAATATAAATATCTTAGAAGAACATACTAATTCTGAGGTTAGTGAACCTGTTGACGCGTAATTTTATGCCCCCACCTGGCCCGATGATGATATGAGGACAAAAGATAAGGTTTCACAATAAACCAGGAGCGTTTTGAACCAAGAGTTGAATCAAACCGCCCAAAGGAGCCTGACCCGTGTTAGGGTTGCGTCACGCAGCTAGTACCTGCGTGACGGTACTATCAGCTGCGTCATGCAGCTCTAACAGGGCTGACACCTTTGGCGCGCGCCCGTGCAACGGCCTGCGCTGTTTGTATGGATACGCGGCAACTATACGAAAAGTAATTCGCGTCACGCGGGCTTACGGGTGCGTCACACAGCTCATACTTGCGTGACGCGACTGCTCTGTTGCCCTAGCCATATAAATACAACATTTTCATTTTGAAACGGGACTTTTTTTTTCTTTCTCTCATTTTTTTTTCTCTGAACTTTGATATTTTTTAGGCAGAGAGACATTTGATTATGGCTAGGGTTTTCCTTAAGAACTCAAGTGAGTAACCTTGAGGAAGATTAAGCCATTAGAGATAGATTAAAAACTAAAGAAAAAAATTTCAAAAAGACATAAAAAGAGAAAAAAAGAGAAAAGAAAGGAAAGAAACGTGTTTATTGCTAAAACTTGATACTAAACGCTTCTGGGATCATGAAGTTTTGTTCCCAGATCATCAAAATCATATGCAATCCTCGAATCTGAGGGTTAGGTAATCATCTAAACCTCCCTTTTCATTTTTAGTTATTTATTTGTGAAAAATCTTATTTTCTTGGTATTTAGTTAGTTTGGTGTTGATTGAACAACATTTTGTCCATTTCTGAGTGTTTCTGAGTTATATTAAACCTTTGTTAATAAAAAGAAACGTAAAAAAGACCAGTTTGAAAGGTAGTTGCGGACCAGAGCAGCCGCGTCATGCAGCTACTACCTGCGTGATGCGACTATTCATGTCCAAAAGTCTTTGATTCGGATGGGACCACCTGCGTGACACAGCTATTCATGTACCCAGTATATTTTTGTTCTCATATGCGTAGTTAATGCGATATTTTGGATTAATAATTAATAAAACTGGGAATCCTAATAATTCAAAAATAGTTCCGTCACGCAGCAAGAAGTTCCGTCACGCGACTGTTCTTCATAGAACACCCGCGTGACGCGACTGTCCCAATTTCCAGTGATATGGTAAAAGTTGCGCCACGCGACTGTTCTTCATAGAATACCCGCGTGACGCGACTGTTCTAAAAATCCCAGAGTGAATAAGGAGAGTTGCGCCACGCAACTGCTCTTCATAGAACAGCCGCGTGACGCGACTGTCTTGGAATTCCAGAATAATTCCCTTATTTGGTTTTAATTTCACATTACTAAGTAGGTTTTAATCCTAACTCAGAAAACGATCAATTATGGGCAAAATAAAGCTTTAATCAAACCAGATCAATTAATTATTAATGATTATGAGATTTTTAGGATTTATTTCCTTTTGTTTATCGTTAATTATATTATCAGACTCGGTTTGTGGCCCGCCTTTAACCATAAGGCAAGTGCGGGTCTTTTATTATACTTGATATGTGCTATGGATGAATGATGGATGTGGTGATTTATTTATAATGAATGCAATGAATGGATTTAATTGGGACGATTAATTAATTTTCCTTATAGAAACTCGGTCTGATTTATTTGGGTTGGGTTTAAATAAATAAATAATTGGCTTTTCTAAAATAAAATCAATTAGAAATTGTAGGTTAAAAGAGGCCGGTTTTCCGGGCGTCGGCTTTCAACGGGCCGACGTACCCAATTCCCTTACCCAGAACCTCTCCGGTTCGCCTGACCAGTTTTTTCAAAATGAAAGGCCTCGAATAAAATGGGTTAAAATGAAGTCACTTTTATAAAATAAAATCGGAAACGGTCCCATTACCGAAATAATGGGTGGCGACTCAAAATAATTTATAAGACCGATTTATCGGCATCGCATATCCAAAAAGATTTTTTATCACCATCTTTCCAAAGTAAACATACAAATAAAAACATTTTTAAATATAGTCTCTTTTTTATTTTTCTCCGGGGAAAAAAACAGTTTGGCGACTTCACTGGGGATATTTGCACCCACTAATCCCCGGTTGTTGTTTTTAAGTAATTTAGTGGTTGCAATCAGGAATTGACTCTAAAAGCCCATTATTTCTAAATAAAATTGGTTAGAAAAGCCGTTGGAAAATTTTTTATCGTCCATATGTGTTTAATTGCTTCCTTTTTCCTTCTAGGATCTTTGCATTCATTTGCATTCCTTGCTTCTCACCTCATTCTACCCGTACTACCCTTCGGTACTGGTGTTAAGTTTGACGGTGGATCTAGCCTAAACCATGCGATTTAGGTGCATCCATCCGAGAATTAACATTACTACCAACCGCAAGCCTAGTACCTTAAAGGTGCGTCAAAAGGAGTAGGCCCAACAAAGCCCGAATCCTGTTTGCGGAACCTAGACTTTGTTAAGCCCAATAAGACTAAAGCCAATGCACATAGATAAAAGCCTTAGTTACTTCCCCTAAGGTGCACCCGATTCTATTTGCTGTTGAAATGCTGCATTCATTTCCGAGAGATTATATCGTCAATCTCAAAACCCCCTGTTGGTTGTCGAGATTAGACCAATTCCTAGGAAACAGATGTCGAAATTTATACCAACGGAATTCGCGTGCGGGAGAAATAAGGTTGGAAGGCATGCATTTCCTAACTCCCATTCCCCTGTTTGATATGAACTGTACATATGTTGTGACATTCATGCACCATGTAACACTTTCCTTTTCAGCCATGCATTAATAAGAGCTAATGTCCGGTATGGACATTTGACCTTGATTCTGAGACTGGATCTCAAATTCGTTTTGAATAATATAATGCAATCGCTTATTGTGAATTAATGCCCGAAAGAAAAGGGAGTTATAAGGGGGTTAAAATTTCCTTCGTATTTTAACATTTCTCGCATTATCTGAAAATAAGTGAGAGATTATAACAGCTGTAATAAAATAAAAAAATGAAATCCTGCTTGGGACCATATGTTCCAAGGCAAAAAGTAAGGATACAAAGAATACGCAATAACAAGAATAATAAAATCCCGCTCGGAAATTCTTTCATTCCAAGGCAAAAGTTAGGGATTTGAGAGAAAATAGTCGATCGTAAATCCAAAAGGAACGATCGACGACAGATAATGCCTGAAATGTTTAAGTACAAAATAAGTTATTGATGTATTATTCATACCAAATTTTTGGTCCAGTCATCAAAATCGAGATTTTATTTCCATGCTGGCTTTAGCACATTAGAAATGCATTTCTCATCCTATGTGTTTTCGTTTTCACATGCATACATGCAGGGCCCTATTTAACTCAGAATTTTTGTGTTAGAATTGATCCTTCCCGAGAAACTGCTTCGAGAGCTTGGAACCGACATCCTGGTCAGCGCCTCATCAGAATCTCCCCAATCCCCGAATTTGCTCCAGTTAGTTCCGTGAATCAGTCAAGTTCATCAGATTTAGAATCCGATTCAGACCCAGTAGAAATGGCGGATAACACAGAAAATGAGACCGGATTTTCTGAGACTCAGATAAGAATCATTGCTCAGATTGTGGCCGCTGCTCTCGCTCAAGACAGGGCCCAAAACCAGAATACTCCTCCTGGATCAAGCAGACAGCCTGTGGTGGAAGAGAGGCAAGACCCGGAACCTGTATCGGATAATCAAACTTCTGTGGGAAACGCCACATCTGTTGAGAATGACATGCTCAAACAACTTGCAGACTTGAAAGAAAGATTTGACAAGATGGCTGCAATGAAAGAGAAAGACCCTGTCACTAATTTTCACATCACTGAGTATGTTTTGCACCCGACCAGTTCAGCTTCATTTAAAACATTCAAGCATTCTGTATTTGAAGGAGACAATGACCCTCGCTCTCACTTGTCCGAATTTCTCCGAGTATCCCAGATGAACCGGTATAACGAGGAAGACGTCTTGCGTGCATTTCCGCAAACACTGCATAAAGACTATCGGAGGTGGTATGATGGTCTAGATGAAGAGGTCCAGAAAAATTGGATCAAGTTGCAGACAGCTTTTCTCAAGCACTTCAAAATCGAAGAGAGTGATGAGTTCAGTTTACGGGATTTAGAGAGTTTAAGACAGGGAAAAGATGAAAGCTTTTCCGATTACTACAGGAGATGGAGAACGAAGCTGTACAGGGTGCAGACAAGGCCAAAAGACAGAGAGCTGATCAGAATATTTAGCAGGAGCTTGTTGCCCTTCTTCAAGGAAAGGATGTTGACTCAGCGTCTTACCGATTTTTCTTTGGTTCAAAGTGCTGGTTTAAACGTCGAGGAGTTGTACAAGGAAGAAAAGAAGAAGAACAGAGGGTTTGGTAACTACTGGACTTCTTATGGTGATAGAAGTGCCGGAAGCAGTAATCAGAACCAGTCAGGGAACAATAGCGTTACAGTGGGGGCAGTTAATGAGAGAACTAGGAGGGAGTTCACTGACTTAGGAAGACCTTTGAGCACGGTGCTAAGATCATGCATCAAGAATGGAGTGTGGTCAAAGCTACCGGTCGACCCGACTAAACCAATTCGAGGGAGGTACATGGACAGAAATTGTGATTATCACCAGTGCAAGGGACATTCAACTGATGAATGTTTCAAATTGAGGCACGATATTCAAGACTGGATCGATAGTGGGAAGATTACTAAGCCCTCGGACAAGAGCAAGCCCAGCACCAAGAACAATCCGCTTCCCCAATATCAATACAATTATCCGCCTCGTAAGTCTCATTCGGGCGGATCGGTTAATGCGATTGGGAGTGGGTTATCAGAAGAAGTACTATTAGCTGAAGCAGAATGGGAAGATCGGATGTGCGCCATGTTGACTATATGGGACGACTGCAGTAGTGATGAAGAGGAAAAGATGCCAGTAAAGATCGAAATCGAGAAAAGCATCACAGTGCAAGTGGGTGATGTACCAGAAGACGAAGATGAGCAATTACAGCTTGCCATTCAGAAAAGCTTAGCTGATCAAGAGGAACAGTGGTACTATAGCAGTGAGGAGGAAGTGAATGAGGTAGATGTCCAGAGTTTGACCCGGAGTGGACGAGTGTATAATCCCGAGAATAATGTACAGGGTAAGGGGAAAGAGGTTGCTATGGATGAAACCAAGAAGAAGGTGAATGAGAAAAGTAGAGAGGAGCCGAGGGAGGAAAAGAAAGAAGAAGAGGTAAAAGAACAAAAGAAGACTGCTGAAGCTGGAGAAAGCAGTAAAAACAAAATACCTAGTGGGGTGACCGCCAGTTCGGTGCTGAGTCAATTACAGAGAACCAGAGCAGACATTTCCATATGGGATTTGCTGATAGCATCTAGGGAACATAGAGAGGCCTTGCTTGAAGCCATGACTTTTGTCAGGGTGCCGGCTCGGATCCAGAGTATTGATATGATCAACGTGCTATAGCGTAGAATCGGTGAAGTTACCTTCTTTGACTCAGACCTTCCACCAGAAGGAAGAAACCACTGTAAGCCGTTGTACATTCAGATCACTGTCAATGGAAGAGATACCCGGAATGTAATGATTGATAACGGATCGGCACTGTGTGTATGTCCGCTAAAGATGCTGTCCAAATTTAAAATAGAAGAATCAGAGCTTGAGCCATCAAACATGGTGGTCAAGGCTTATGATAACACTATGCAGAATGCAAAAGGGACTTTCAAAGCGAAGATATCCACAGGGGTAGTGGAAAGCTGGGTAGACATAGTTGTGCTTGACATTTTAGCCAACTATGCTCTTTTGTTAGGAAGACCATGGCTCCATCCCTTAGGCGCAGTTCCGTCCACCTTGCACAGAAAAGTGAAAATCCCGTGGGGTACAGATGTGGTCACAGTCAACGCGCAAGAAGATCTGAGTGTAGCAACAGTAGAGGGCTTAGAACTGGCAGCGCCCTTATCAGGATTTCAGGTGGCAGTAATTGATGCGCCCACCACTGAGAGTAAAAGTGCTGTGAATCGAATGAGTCCTTTCTCAAGGAAGATGATGAAGAGAATGCAATGGCAGTACGACAAAGGTTTGGGCCGAGAGTTGCAAGGAAGTTTTGAGCCTCTCTCGTCTGCATCTGGACAGCAAGACAAGCGCGGATTGGGATATACTGAGAACAGGAAAAAAGAGAAGTATGAGATTCGGTCTCCAGTTAGAGGGTCAAACTTGAATCAGATCTTCTTTGTTCCACAAGCTGAAGGGGGATTTCAGAGTAGGGGAAAGACCTATCCCGGTTTGGAGATATTCATGACCAATTATGAGGAGAGGCTGATCAAGTCACCCGAACCGTCCTTGGAATAGCTAGTAGATGGGACTGAGTTTATGGTGGGTATGACAGAAGCAAACACTGAATCTGATTGGGTGAAGAAGATATCCGAGTTTGAAGACTTTTTGGGGATTGGGGATGAAGCTTCCAAGTTAGTGCAAGAGCAAAAGGCCAAGGCGAGGATCCTCCAGTCTATTCTAGCTGTTGAAGATGCCGAAGAGGCAGAGAGGAAGGCAAAGAAGACGACAGAGCAGGGAAAGGCCAAGAAAGAAGCTACCCCGGCGGAAGAAGAAGGCGCAGACTCTGACGAAGTGATCTTGGCAATAAAAGATACTTGTAATGAATGTATTGAACAGGCAATTAACCCCGTATTTTGTTTTGCTGATGCTTGTTTTGAGAACAATATGGATGGTTTTCCCCTTTTATTTCAATCAATGGAAGTGAACTTTGACTATTTGTTTTCTTGTTTTCCTAATTGTTATGTTCATAGCATTGATTATACCACTCACATATTTGACATAAATGCATTGCATCATTTTGCATTTAATTTAAGCACCACTGAAGATCCTAAAATAATTGAAATCGGATCAGACTTCAAACCTGAGCTCAGACAGAAAATTCAAGAATGCATTAAAAGAAATTCGGAGGTATTTGCTTGGAGTTATGCGGATATGCTAGGGATCGACAGATCAATAGCGGAGCACTTCATCCCTACTGATCCGAGTGTTAGGCCAGTAAAACAGAAAAGGAGAAGGGTCAGACCAGAATGGCAGGACAAGATCAAAGATGAAGTCCAGAAGCAATTGGATGCAGGATTCTTAGAAGTAGTAGATTATCCGGAATGGTTGGCTAATATAGTCCCGGTGCTCAAAAAGGATGGAAGGATAAGAGTCTGTGTCGACTACAGGGACCTGAACAAAGCCTCGCCGAAGGATGACTTTCCACTTCCGCACATAGATGTTTTGATAGACAGTGCTGCCGGAATGGGATGTTATTCTATTATGGATGGATTCTCCGGATATAACCAGATACTGATGGCTCTAGTGGATAAGCATAAGACTGCCTTCACCACAGACTTCGGAACGTTTTGCTATAGAGTGATGCCGTTTGGACTGAAGAACGCCGGGGCAACATATCAGAGGATGGCTACCACGTTATTTCATGATATGATCCATAAAGGATTGGAAGTATATGTAGATGATATGGTGATCATGACAAAAACGCAGGAAGAACATGCAGAGATGCTGGAGAAATTCTTCGCACGGGTCAAACAGTACAATTTGAGGCTCAATCCCAAGAAGTGTGTGTTCGGAGTAACGAAGGGAAAGTTGTTAGGTTTTATTGTAGGGCCTAACGGGATTGAGGTTGACCCAGACAAGATAAAAGCCATTCAGGATATGGAACCGCCGAGAACTGAACGTCAGGTGAGAAGCTTCTTGGGTAAAATACAGTATATCAGCAGGTTTATTTCAAGGTTATCTATCACTTGTGCTCCAATCTTCAAGTTACTGAAGAAGAATCAGCCAGTTAAGTGGAATGAGGACTGCCAGAAGGCCTTTGACCACATAAAGAAATATCTGATGAATCCACCGGTGCTCAGTTCACCAAGATCAGGAGAACCTCTAATCTTGTACCTATCTATAGAAGACGCAGGAGTTGGAGCAATGTTGGTACAGCCGGATCCCGCTGGAGTAGAGAAAGCTATCTACTACATCAGCAAGAAACTACTACCCGTTGAAGAGAAATACAATCTGATAGAGAAAACATGCATGGCAGTAGTATGGTCAATAAAGAAGTTGAGGCTGTATTTCGATTCTTTCAAAGTCACTTTTGTTTCAAAAATTGATCCACTGAAGTATTTGCAGAAAACGCCTACTTTAGAGGGACGGTTGTCTAAGTGGTTGATTCAGATGTCTAGTGTGGATGCGGAATTCGTAACGAAGAAGACGGTCAAAGGTCGAGCTGTGGCAGAATTTCTAGCAGAAAACCCTGTGACAGATGACGAATCGTAGGAATTAGAGTTTCCTGACGAACATTTGCTGTGCGTTGAAACAGGAGCTTGGAAGTTGTACTTTGATGGGTCAGCCAACAGAAATGGAGCTGGAGCTGGTATTGTCATAGAAGCACCTAACGGCGAAGTCACAACCATGTGCAAGAGACTATTGTTCCCGGTCACTAATAACATGGCAGAATATGAAGCGTGCATCATGGGAATGGAAGCTCTTCTTGCGTCCGGCGCTAAGGAGGTCGAAGTAATAGGAGATTCTTTACTGGTTATTGAGCATGCCAATGAGAGATGGAAGGTAGAAGAGGAAAGATTGAAGCCCTATGTTGAGTATTTGCTAAAGAAAGCAGCATTGTTTGATAAGATCACTTTCACTCACATAGGAAGAACCTATAACAGAATTCCAGATGCCTTGGCAAACTTAGCGTCGGCTTGGCAGGATTTAAGCAAAGTTCCGAAGAAGCCATTTATCATCACTACAGCCAATATCCCATGCAATCAAGAACATTACATGAATCAGGTGGAGTTGGAGGAAGAACCCTGGTTTACAGATATCCTGAGGTACATGAAAGACGGTACTTTTTCTGATGATGCGACGAAAGAAGACCGTGCAGTCTTAAAGAAAATAGCTCTGAACTATGTCCTGGCTGATGGTGAACTCTACAGAAGAGCTTGGGATGGGATGTTGTTGAGATGTGTGAGTAAAAAAGAGGGAGAAGACATAATGAGAAAGGTTCATGAAGGAGTTTGTGGTACTCATTTAAGCGGCATGAGCTTAGCAAGGAAGATCATGAGGCAAGGTTACTTTTGGATGCAAATGGAAGGCGACTGTGTTCAGTATGTGCGTCGTTGCAAAGCTTGCCAATACCACGACAGCAAAAGCCACTTACCTGCTGTCGAACTCCATCCGACGACTCCTTCGTGGCCTTTTTCTGCATGGGGTATAGACGTCATCGGTAAAATCTCTCCTGTAGCATCCAATGGTCATCAGTATATATTAGTGGCAGTCGACTACTTCTCTAGATGGATTGAAGCTCAATCTTATAAAATCCTAACCGCCAAGCATATGGCAAGATTCATTGAACAGAACATTTTCTGTCGCTATGGTGTTCCCCATCATATAGTCACAGATTATGGTTCTCATTTTCAAGCGGAAGTTGGCCAACTGCTTTATAAATATAAAGTTGAACATCACCATTCCTCCCCTTATCGCCCTCAGGCTAACGGTGCAGTAGAAGCAGCGAACAAGGAAGTCAAAAGAATCCTGTCAAAGATGTGCGAAAGGTACAAAAGCTGGGCTGAGAAACTTCCTTTCGCGCTCTGGGGGCATCGCACTACTTTTAAGTCAGTAAATGGAGCTTCTCCCTTTGAATTGGTATATGGGATGGAGGCGGTGTTACCGGTGGAGCTCGAAAAGAAGTCTCTCAGAGTGTTAGTGGAAGCCGGTCTGACCGAAGAAGAATGGGTCAAGAAGAGACATGAAGATTTGGCACTCTTAGATGGAAGAAGATTGAGTGCTCGATTCCAGGATCAAATGAGAAAAAGGAGGATTGCTCGTTTCTACAACAAGCGAGTGCATCCAAGGGCTTTAAAGAATGGAGATTTGGTGTTGATCAGGTTATTGGATCATGAAGCCCAACATCATCCTGGTGGGAAATTCAAACCCAACTGGCATGGACCGTTCAGAATTCAGAAGCTGCTACCTAAAGGCGCCGCTGAATTAGTCACTATGGAAGGAGAGCCTGTCAATCGAATCGTCAATCAAGATCAAATGAAAAGATTTTATGTCTGAGATGATGATTTCAAAAAAAAGAAAAAAAAGAAAAAAAAGAAAGAGCTAAGTTGAAAACCCGAAAGGGCGGCTTAGGCAAGAAAAGAGCTTGTTAGGTTGAAAACCCGAAAGGGCGGCCTAGGCAAAAGTTAGAGCATAAAAAATGCAAAATGAAAATAAAATCTAGGGATTAACGCGTGGTGCTTAGCTTAAATGCGGAATTCATGCTATGTGTTCGTGACAGATTAGCGACCGGTTGCTCAATGCCATCAACTTGACTCGAAGGGGAATAGACAACCAAGTAGTTAGAGCAAATGACCATTGTATTAGAATAAACTTTCTCTACTTCTGTATAATGACGAAAAGAAGTAAGATTAACAAAATTCCTGAATTTCAGAATTTTCTTCTTGTTTCGGAGATGTGGTTGAAGAATGCAAGGTCTTCCTCTCTATTTATTTAAACAAAGATCTACTCATTTGGTTTGAAATGTCTTGGTTGTTGGTCCCGCTTAAACAATGAACTCTTTTAAGACGTTGGTCAGAGGGACGAAGGTCATTTTCTCAGTGATTTCCTTAGAAGGATCAATAAAACCATAAAAAAAAAAAAAACCCGTGACACTTGCATAAGTCCATGCATACATAAAGGAGTTACATTTGTTATCTTTATCTGATTTATACAGGTGATAGAACAGTCACTCCATTCCCTGTTGTTTCCAGGCATAAGCTTTTTATCCTTGTAGATTAATCTTTTCTTTATGAGCTTTCATTTATTAACCCAAGGGCAGGAGGCCCAAATAACTAACGCAACAAATAATTTCGAAAGAAAAAGTTTGTTGTCTGTTATTGATTCACATGTGCAGAAAGCAGGAATTAATAAAGACAGAATCGTCGAGACCATTGGTTAAGAGGAGGGCAGATACATTTAGATAAAAGTTCATGGCTTGAGTACAAAAGAAAAGCAGCAATTTATTCTAGTGGGGGCCTATCGGCAAGGACCAACTTTCACAGAGCATGGTATCATCATGGGGTAAAGAACCGGTTGGCAAATGCGGACGTCACGGTATCCTGCATCTCTCCTTCGTCTAAATACATGGTGTTTCGATTTCGCCAACGGTCAACTAGATTGGTCAAAAGATACGGTGTTATCAGACCGCTCTCAAAGTTATGGACTCTGGGAACATGCTGCATCATCCCGTACTGGCGACTGATCCTGTCAGGAAAATAGGCCATGGAACGGTCTAGACTGGCATATAACACATAGTTGAGATTCATACTCCCAGTCGTGACCAGTCTAATCCTCCACCAAGGACAAGTCCACCGAATGGTAGGGTTACCACCAAAATCGAAGCGTCTCCGAGACCGAGATTGAAAAACGGCAGCCCCGTAGGTCGGAATCAAGCGAGCAGGAACCGGAGGAATCAGGCTTAACTTGTCCAGAGCCCAGGCTTGCAATAGCAATGGACAACCGCGGTGATGGACATTGAAGTCAGTAATGTGAAGGGCGATATCTCTAGCCCAGCACATTGTTTCTCCCATGATCATCATATAGACAGTACGATGGTGCAGTTGCATGTCGCGCACAACGGTCAGAAGTCGGAAATCTCCAACTCCGGGTTGACGGTTCTTCATGGCATACACATTCAGTAATAAGAAACAGCAAGGTCGGATCCAGGGTAGATCTAGATCAGTGGACAAAACCCTGTTCAAGAAAGGTTCCAAAGGAAGACCTTGATCCACGTTTATGCCATCGGGAAGGTAAACCGGGCACAAGGCTATGATATCAGCTAGATCATACCTAGGACCTGGGGGCAAGGCCGGGGTTTCGTTTTGCTCAGGATGATGATCCATTACGGCGCACATTTCCTCGTAGGTCGGAGTTACTTCAGAGTCTTCAAACCGGAAAACCATGGTGTTCGGATTGAAATGAGTAACGAGCTAAGACAAGAAGCCATGGTTAGGTTTTAGGTCTTTGAAATATCTTAACCAGGCAAGTTGATCCATAGGAGGAATCTACCATAGGTCGTCAGAAATGGATTGGACAAAAGATGAGACTTGGCTTCTGAAGGCCATGGAAGAAAATCACTTAAGAAATCGATGTGCTTTGGACACTGGACGGGAAGGAGGTGTGAAGCGAAACTCATATTTATAAGAGAGTGAAGAAATCGATGGGCGAAACATCATCATCACTCAACTTAATAGTCAATCGTCAGAGGTAGTTGAAAGAACAGTCCTGAATAGTCCATTCGGGTCGGTGAGCATTCAAACCTGCATTGATTAATAAGAAGGACGGCCTGTACAATAAGGAAGTTGAGTCTTTATGATTGCGTTAATCGAGAAAGGATGGTTGAGCCATTACGTCTGCATTCACTGAGTGGATCGCCCCATCAGGTAAGTACTACAGTACGCTTTGTGTTTAGAAATTGACTTTTGATCATGTTCCACGTTAAGTTCATTATTTTATGCTTTATTCATTTCATTTCATATATTCATTTACAATAAATCGATTCACTAACTGCTAATAAGGTGAACCATTTTTATAAACGAATGGGACATCGTTATTGTGTATTTCGTGTTGTGTTTGTGTTTTATTTTTGCAGGAATAAGACTTCACAATTATAAAACATAAACACATACGACAAAGTAATAAAAATACAGATAATATCACAAAATGTGGATATGACTATACAATCATCCAAAAAATGTATAATAACTAAAAAAAAAATGTTCAAAAATGGAGGAGACATGCAACCGGACTATCATCGCCTGCGGCTGGGACCAGCAACGGCCGGAGGAGGTGGCGATGGTGGCGCGTCGTCGAAAGAAGAGCCATCCTCATCCTCATCAGAAGATTCGAGCGGGATGCCCTCAACCTCAAGTCTCGTCCGAAGCCGCTCCACCTCTGCCTGCAGCCGGCTCACGGCACTCGACTGGCGGGACTGATGCCTCCGCAGCCTCCCGTTCTCCAGCTCCTGTAAAGACAAGCATGTGTAAGAAAGGTTACCGAAATAATAAGAAGCAAAAAGGTAAAAATGTATAAAATTTATACCAGCTCATGTCGCTCGGAGTAAAGCCGGCCGATGTAGGATCGGGCAAACCCGAATCGTTGGCAGATCTCCTAATACCTCTGAGCCGGCACCTGCGAACAATAAAAATCCATTAAAAGGATATTCAGGTAAAGTATTCTTAACCTTGTAAATTCCGTTTATGACTTACATGTGTAGTGTGCTCAGGATCCAGCTGTACCAGAGGAGGAGCCTGTCGAAGATGAGCAGGAATGACGATGCCAGATCCCAAACCTAGACCAGGGTCCAAGACCACCTCCATATCTGGTGGGAACGGCACGTCACCCAGTACTACGCCGACCGGTCCAGCCGGAGCCGCCGCACCACCCGCCTCAGCCGCTGCCTCAGCTCGATAGTGAGCCGCAGTCTTGTGCGTCTTCCGCTCCTACATTAAGTTACAGAGAATAATGGCATCAGTGGTTTGAAAACAGAGAGAATGGTAAATAAGGCAGAAGACCAGATGAATTACATGGGTGTACTCGAGAACCTCGGGAAGTCGAGCCTGCATCCGAGAGGCAAAGTAAGAAGGAAAATCACCGGCGGACAGGAAATCGTTCGCCGATAAGCCTCTATACTCTACCTCCAGGTCCTCCCGAGTCAAGCCCTCCAGCAGACACATATGCCGAGGAGGGGCATAAGGCACTCGCCGCTGTGCTGGAGCGATCGGGGTGTCGAAGACTCTCTCTCCTAAGAAATACCGGTCAACCTAGTATCATCGCATCAATAGCCTCGACCGGGTGTGTAACTCAGCCACCTCCCGGCCCGGATAGGTCCTCCAGGCCTCACAATCCCATGGCTCCAAGGATAGCTGCAAAAAAAAATGATGATGATGAGAAATCAGCATTAGTTGTGCGTCAAAATAAAAAGAGACAAGTTAAAGATTCAGAGATTCTTTCTGTACTCACATCAGACAGCTCCTGGTCATTAAGGAAGCTCCGCCAGTACTCAGGATCCTCGCTACTGGCATAAGTATGGTGGTAGTGGGCCAGATAGCGAGGAATCCTCCTGGATTCGATGGGAGAGTCACCGCTAGGGCCGCCCGGGTAGATGCAATACTCGTAAGACCACACCTGTAACAGAGACAGAAAATAACATCAGTTAGTTAAACGGTTGGGAACAGCGGATCAAAGAAGAAAAGAAAAAGGATTAAAGGTGAAAGTGTGGTACCTCCAAAGGCCGGATGAATAGCCAGTTCGACTCACCGCTACCACGGGTCCAGACATCCAGACCGTGATAGAGGTGAGCCAAACCAAGTGTGACCCAGTCGAAGGATCCGACCTGGCTCAGATCCCAAAGACATGCCATCACCGCAGGGTCTCCCTTATTCTGGGAGGTGCACAGCAGCTGGGATGAAATAATATAGAATAAGAAGGACCGAGCAGCCTGGTCCCTCTCCTCGCAAGTATACGCAGGGGCAGCAGGTCGGACATCCTCCGGCAACTCCCTCCAAGCCTCCAACCGGGTCCTGATCCTCTCGGCCCAGAACCGGAAGACCATCTCGTAGGACATACATCCCTGCACGGTGTACCGAGTCTGTAAGGTAACACCGAGCAAGGAGCGAACAAGCTGAGCTCCGATGGCAGCCGTCTGATATCGAGCGTCTAGTGGAGGGACCGGACCATTGAAGCGCAAGCCGGTGATAGCAGCATAATCCACGGGAGTAAGGGTCATCTCTCCGAACCCGAGCACGAAAGTATGCGTGCAGTCGTTCCACCGCTCCATCAATGCATAGCGCATAGCGGGCGGGAAACGAGGCTGCGTACGCCGCAATCCGGCAGCGTAATCCCCGAAACCTGCAGCAACAACCCGAGCTCGCATAGGAGGGTCCAGCAGATCCCAGAAAGCAGAAGCATCAGTGGCCGAGCCACCCGAGCGGGCCTTGCCCAGTTTAACCTATAAGAAAATTTGAACTCCAATAAATATAAGACTAATAATTGTTCATTTTCTTCTATGGCAGGAAAAATAACAACAACTCGAACTTCGATTTGAACCACAGCTGCGCCACGCAACTCCCAGTAGCGTCACGCGTCTACAGAGCCGCGCCACGCAGCTTTACCCAAGTTACGCAAGTAGAAGCATAACTGCGTAGCGCATCTCAACACCCGCGTCACGCCACTCCATAGATGCGTTACGCAACTGTTCAAGATATGCGACCTCAAGAACGAATGCGTCACGCAACCACAAAGCCGCGTCACGCATCTCTCTAGCCGCGTTACGCGACAGTTCAAGGCAACTGTTCATTGACAAACAGTCGCGTCACGCAACTGTTCTTCCTAAGAACAGCTGCGTGACGCAACTGTCGAAGGTACGCAGCAGTTCAGTTTTAGCTTAATTTCACTACATTTGTGTTGTTTTTGTGTAATTTCAGGGCAAAATCAAGTCGCCCGGAGTTATCAGCAATCAAAACTCAATAAATCAAAGTCTAAACACAATCTAAGGAGGTCGATCCTAAGGTTCAAGGCAAGCTAGGGTTTCTGGCGCCTCGAACAGCTGCGTCACGCAACTGTTCACGCAAGAACAGATGCGTCATGCAACTGTTCATGAAGGACAGCCGCGCCACGCAACTCCTACTCGCGTGACGCAACTACTAATGCAGGCATAAACAGTAAAGAGCGGCCCTATTGCTACAGTTACGGATCAAAAGCAGTAAAAAACAAAAAGTTGAAGAAATTTTTACTTACCTCGGATCGAAAGCCGCACATCTGACTCGTTTCATACCGGACTGGAAACTCCGAACCCGGCAAAGGAAGAAGCTGCAGCTGTCGCGTCCCGGGGGTTAGCGGGTTCCGGCTCACCGGCACCGGCTCACCGTCGAATGTGGGAATATCGGGAAGGGCCCTGAGAATCTCCATCTCCGGGGTGTAGGCAGAAGCGGGGATTTCTGAGATTTGAGACATCCTTTCAGTTGAATAATCCAGAGAACTTTCAATCGCTTAGGGTTTGTGAATAAGTGAAAATGAATCGATTAAGAAGGAAGTTACTTATAGTAGATATCTGGGCCCAAGCCCATTTTCCAACCAACGGGCCCAAGCCCACTCTTCAAAGCCCAAAAAGAAGGACGGATCCATTATCTTCTGTTAAAGCCCAAAAGATCTGTGCAGTCCATTTAAAATCCCGCAACGGTCCATTTCGGCCATTTGACATCGATGTGCGGCCCGTACACTTCAGCAATTTCTTGTATACTCACCGCACAGGGGGCAGGAACGTCAAATTGCCCGGATTATCTTCAAGTAAGTCCTTTTTTCAACCACTGCATCAAAAAGGTACGTATGGAAATCTCAGCCTAAATTTTTGCAAAATTTCAAAAAAAAAAAATCAATTTAAATTATATAATTCATGATTAATGCATGGGGGCATGTGACGCCCCAATATGTTTCTAACAAAAGGCAAAGTCTGTTCGTACACAGATATTGCTCTTTTCCTTTTCGCAATTTTTCAGGCCAACCGGTGATGATGTATTGCGAAGCCGATTGAGTCAATCTTGTTTACTGATTAGTGATGGTGTTGTTGCAAAGCTAATCAGACCAATTTCAATTTTCCCACCAAACAGTGATGGTACATTGCGAAGCTGTTTGAAATTTCCCCGGTCAATGATGATGATTGCGAAATTGACCAGGGCAAAACCGACATCTCTTGGGCCGATCAAACCGAGCCTCAAGGATACCTTTTCTAAACCGACTAGAGCTGACAAAGCCGACCAAACCGAGCTGAGTGGGTGGCCAGATCAAAGCTCTTCAAGCCGATCAAACCGAGCTTCGAAGACTTTGTCATCAAATCAACATCTTCCGAGCCGATCAAACCGAGCTTCGAGGATGTCTCTTCAGATTCCATGGGAACCGACGAAGCCGATCAAACCGAGCTGAGAAGGTGACCAGATATTTAAATCCTTCAGGTCAATCAAACCGAGCCTCGGAGGTGTCTTCAAAACCGATCAAACCGAGCTTTGAAGTCATTCACATGCTGGATGGAAACCGACCAAGCCGATCAAACCGAGCTGAGAAGGTGACCAAACATTCATTTCAGGCCGATCAAACTGAGCCTCGAAGGTGTCCTCCTAGCCGATCAAACCGAGCTTAGGAGGCGACCAGATGATTAATTCAGCGTCTTTTCAAGCCGATCAAACCGAGCTTCGAGAGGATTGCTTGATAGAAGGTGCGTCAATAGACCACTTTAACATTAATCGTTTATACAATTAATGATAAAGTGGGGGGGCAAACTGTTGACGCGTAATTTTATGCCCCCACCTGGCCCGATGATGATATGAGGACAAAAGATAAGGTTTCACAATAAACCAGGAGCGTTTTGAACCAAGAGTTGAATCAAACCGCCCAAAGGAGCCTGACCTGCGTTAGGGTTGCGTCACGCAGCTAGTACCTGCGTGACGGTACTATCAGCTGCGTCACGCAGCTCTAACAGGGCTGACACCTTTGGCGCGCGCCCGTGCAACGGCCTGCGCTGTTTGTATGGATACGCGGCAACTGTACGAAAAGTAAGTCGCGTCACGCGGGCTTACGGGTGCGTCACGTAGCTCATACTTGCATGACGCGACTGCTCTGTTGCCCTAGCCATATAAATACAACATTTTCATTTTGAAACGGGACTTTTTTTTTCTCTCTCATTTTTTTTTCTCTGAACTTTGATATTTTTTAGGCAGAGAGACATTTGATTACGGCTAGGGTTTTCCTTAAGAACTCAAGTGCGTAACCTTGAGGAAGATTAAGC